>NC_137811.1:28736136-28756136 GCF_963921795.1 Nannobrachium achirus
AGCCATGCTGTAAAACTTGAAAACCCCACTTGCCTTTAGATGATGTGAGTTGAAAGGCTGTGTGTGTGTGTGTGTGTGTGTGTGTGTGTGTGTGTGTGTGTGTGTGTGTGTGTGTGTGTGTGTGTGTGTGTGTGTGTGTGTGTGTGTGTGTGTTTTACAGCAGTTGAAAGGCTGTTCAGATTAGTAGATTAGCTTCATATCCAAACATGTCTGCACCTGGCTTCAGAGACTTACTGTAGCCGCACGCACGCACGCACGCACACATAAGCTATCAAGCTATAGCAACCACTTAATGCAGGGTTCCTGGAAGTAAGTGTGTGTGTGTGTGTGTGTGTGTGTGTGTGTGTGTGTGTGTGTGTGTGTGTGTGTGTGTGTGTGTGTGTGTGAGAGAGAGAGAGAGAGAGAGAGAGAAAGAGAGAGAGAGATGTGGTGTCCTTTTATTTTGAACTCAGTGCACCTGGCATCTGAGTCTGAGTGTACCCCTATGTCAACAACACACACACACACACACACACACACACACACACACACACACACACACACACACACACTACACATACACACACACACACACACACACACACACACACTACACACATCTTACAGAACTGAGTAGACAGACGGATAATCTATGTCTACGGTATGTCAGACTGATGGCCGCCAGGTAGAGAAACAGGCAGCCAGGTCAAATCAATATGAGATCAAAAGTGGGATAACTCACACCACACGTCACGATCGTGTCTCACACCGAAGATAGACGATCTGCAAGTTCACAATGGGTTGCACTGCCACAGCGCTGTACAGAACAAGTCCAGTTGAGCCGGATGCTGGATATAGAGCCACCTCCCTCTGATCTGTGATCTAATCTAGTGATTCTCAACCTGTGAGCCGAGGATATTCCAAGTGGGCCACGAAGAAAAGTGCAAAACACAAACATTTTTGTTACACAGCTATTGTTACACAAAATAAAATGTAAGTTGTTTATTAGCATTATATGTACAATGTGCTTTAGGAACTACAGGGTCACGGCCCCATAGCGTGACATGACGGACATAGTTTTATTGATTTTAGGTTTAGGTGTCAGGGTGATGTGTGTATGTATGGGTGTGTGATTTGGCAAGGGAGCGGTGCCTGTGTTAATTTATCGTCAGGTGTTTCAAATTGTCTTAATTGTGCTCTTCTCTTCATTGGATTTCGCCGCAGCTGTCCTCAGGGCTTTACAGTACACAGACAGAGAGAATGCCAGTGGAAACATACAGCTGGCTCAATGGTGCAAGTTTATGAATGTTTTTAATCTAAACGCATGGCAAGCAGCAGACCCAGCTTTCGCAGTGGTTTAATCCTGTGTTTGTCTTGTACTGTAGGCCTATGTGTGTGTATAGTCGATAAAGCACAGAAGCTTTAATTACAAAATGTCTCATCAATTGTGTGTGTGAGAGGTTGAACCTACAGTAGCCACAGTGACTTAAAGATCAATCGATGGACTGGGACATTTATACATTTATTCTCATGCAATCTGTTCCTTATGGGGTTATAGCCAGTTGATTGCACACGGGAATGAACACTGGCATATGCAACGACTGACAATGTAGATTTTTTTTTTTGCATTCTTGTAATGCACTATTGTTGGGATCTGTAGTTTATTTTTTATTTACTCATTTACTAGGGACAATGCACATTAATCAAAATTTTTCACATTGATGTGCCAGAGTAGACAAATAGCAAAATGTCATTACAGTCCCTGAGCCGTTTGTTAAAATGGGTGCCTTGGGTGGTCTATCAATACAAAACATAGACTTAAAACAATACCACAAAACATAAGTGAAAAGACCAAACTGTTACAGACTACAGTATGTAAAGCAAAATGACAACAATGAAAATTGAGGTGATAATGGGTTGATCATGTGACAGGTACAGTATGTCCCCAGGTATGGACAGCAATATAGATTTATGGAGGCGATATAGGAAAAGAAGACACCTGATACCATTGGGAGAAAAAAGTCAAATTAGCTCATGTTTTGCTGTTACAACCTGGCATCAAGTAGCCATTTGATTTGAATGAACCATTAAAATATGAAACCATCACATAGCTGGCTGTGGGAGATGACTAGTATCCTACCCCCTACCTCCCAGATCTGAAGGTAAAGCAACAAGAGAAAGAGTCCACAGTAATATTACATTAATGTTACAGCGGTAACCGGAAGGCTTAATTGCCCCAAAACACATTCACCCCGATTTTTTTGCAGGCCGCTCGCCCCCAGCAGCCCTTGTACTCTTGTATTTGTTTCACTAAGGTTAAGGTTAGAAATAAGGTTAGGGTTACAGAAGGCATAGTTTTACTGAGGTCAAGATTAGGAATGAAACACCACAAAATCCAGTCATTCATCAATACCTGTCTGCGACGAATCTTCCAGATCTTCCAGAAGAACTGTGGCGACGCACCAACCAAAAGCCAGCAGACAAAGAGATCCTCCAACAGCATTGGAGATGGATATGCCACACTCTCCACAAACCAGCCTCAAACATCACAAGACAGTCCCTCAAGTGGAACACTCAAGGGAAAAGAAAGAGAGGTCGGTCACAAAACACCTGGTGCCGAGACTTGGAGGCAGATGCCAAGAAAACGGGACACACTTGGGGACAGCTGGAGATGTTGGCTCAGGACTGAGATGCTTGGAAAACTCTTGTTGATGGCCTAAACCCCAGAAGAGGTAATAGGTGTAAGTAAGTAAGATTAGGAATAATTCTACTGAGTTTACCTTTAGGAATAAGGTGGCAGCTGTTCCGAAGTTGTTGGATTTGACCCAGGGCAAATGTGTTGTGTTTGTACTCAGGTCAGGGTGGGGAGCAAGGCGTGGTGGTGGGTGTTAGCCATAAATTATAACTACCAGGAGATGTCGCTAATATTCGGACGTTATGTCTCTCCTGGAGTTATAAGGCAGAGTCATATGGCTCTCGCTGGTTGAGTCCCAACGTCCATACTAAGTTCAAAACATGTACAAATCAATAAGTTGCTCACCGCATCGTCGAAACAGCTTTATATCTACCGGTGAGCCCACTCGTTGGCATGTGTTAGTCCATATGTTTCTAATAAATTAATGTTTACTCAAACTTCTCCGAGACTCGCGTTTCCTCGTCGGAAGGCTTCCGCCTTCAGAACGCTTCAGAACTACAGAACGTTGGAATACTTCCGCATACAAAAACGTCATGTCCTAGTATGAGCGAATCGCAACGGCGATCAACGTCATGTGATATGTTCGGCCATTTTTACCCAAGCAGTTCAAAAACAAGGAAAGCGAGACTCTGAGACTCTGAGAAGTTTGAGTAAACATTAATTTATTAGAAACATATGGACTAACACATGCCAACGAGTGGGCTCACCGGTAGATATAAAGCTGTTTCGACGATGCGGTGAGCACCTTATTGATTTGTACATGTTTTGAGCCGAATGTGGACGTTGGGGCTCAACCAGCGAGAGCCATATGACTCTGCCTTATAACTATACAAGAATACCTGTGATCAGTTCAATGGACTTGACTCAGATACAGGTTTAAAACAATAAGAGAAGTCTGTATGTGAGGTTTAATCAGGACACTAACACTGTAAGACAAATACAAGCTTGGATGAGTTGTTTTCCTTCACCAGGAGAAAAACATTTTTAGGATCATAATTCTCCCCCCCCCCCCCCCCTGTCTATTTGTGTCTCTGTTTGTCACAAAGATAAACTTTCTTAGATGAGGCAGTTCTTTTCCCACCATATATTATGCTCTCTCTCTCTCTCTCTCTCTCTCTCTCTCTCTCTCTCTCTCTCTCTCTCTAGTTCCTGGCAAGTCTACAGTCTGTCAACAGAGGCAGGGTTGTGGGCGCTCCCCTGTGGTTTCATTAGTGAGCCGGCCCATATGTCCTGGGGAATGCTGGAACAGACCATTCTATAGGCTCCCACGGGGGAGCCAGATGATCCATTGTGCTGCATGTAGTTATAATGCTGGGTTAGATAGACATGTCATGTCCCACATTAGATTATTTATCAGTTATGATAACTGTCACTTCTATTATGAATTCTTTACTGATGGATAGGCAGACAGTCAGACATATCAGACAGTCATATTGGCACAAAAGGGACACAGGGAGACGGGTACAACAGGTACTCTGACAAAGCCCCAGACACAGTGACTCAGACATATTGGTCGGATCGGTGGTTCGACGTAGGTGTGAGAGCCGTGTAGCAGCCCGAACCTCCAGTCCAAAAAAAAAAAAATCACACATTCACACACAGATGGCAGAGGAACCAAGCAAGGTACCAACCTGCTAATTGGGAGCAGTTAGGGGTTCAGTGTCTTGCTCAAGGGCCCTTCCAAATAAACCCAGGTGGAGCGGGGGGCATCGAACCTTCTGATTCCCAAGCAGTTGCTCTATCTTCTGATCAGCTATTTGGAAACTGTCCATATACCAGTAAGACTCCCTAATCGGGAGATAAGCGACCGTCAGGTCGCAGCATGATTTTAGGGCAAAATGTGTAGAAGCAGTGTCCAGAAATGTGTTTGAAAAAATCGGCCAGATGGTGGCGCTATATGGGACAGATCCATGTTGATGACATGAGTGTAGACATACTGTGTACCGATTTGCGTGATTTTTGGGCAAAATCTGTAGGAGCAGTGTCCAAAAATGTTTTTGAAAAAATCGGCCTGATGGTGGCGCTATATGGGACAGCTCCATGTTGATGACATGAGTGTAGACATACTGTGTACCGATTAGCGTGATTTTAGGGCAAAATCTGTAGGAGCAGTGTCCAAAAATGTGTTTCAAAAAATGGGCCTGATGGTGGCGCTATATGGGACAGATTCATGTTGACGTCTCTCTTGGCGGCGCCGCCGAGGCGAACGCGTGGGTACCGGCCCCGGCTCTCCCGGTCGCTCCTAGCCCGAGTTACAGCATTTTATGTGTGCTGCAGTGGCGGGGGTCCTCCACTAGGGGCATCCATTCTGGAGCACCAGGAGTCGGTGGTCCCCAGGAATTCCCCGTGAACAGCCCCGTTTGGGTGCTCATTTTTGCACTTTTTGGCGGCGGTGGAAGGGGGTCCCTGGGGGTCCCTGGAGCTCCGGGGGTCCCTGGTAGGGTGGAGGTTGTGGATTGGCAGGCAAGGAGTGTGTGTGCAAAGTTTGGCATGGATTGGGGTAACGGTGGCGGAGATATGAGTTGGGGAAAAGTGCATGTGACATGACGGACAGACTGACAGACTGACTGACAGACAGCCGGTGGAGGTTTTGGTAGTAACTGCGACCTGACGGTCGCAACAAGCTTTGCATTGTGAGTAGATTTTAAAGGTTTGGGGAAGAAACTTTGGAAGATTTGTTGGAAATGTAGCTTATAGGGGAAACTGGCGCCTGAAGTTGGTAGCGCTGTCGCCTGGCATCTAGAAGGTCCTGGGTTCGATACACGCTGGGGGCGTCCTAGCCTCCCCTAACACAGGCTGATTTGGGTTCAGAGGGGGCGGATTCACCGGCTAAAAACAGACGGTGGATCCTATTTGTTCACGATCTGTACCATGGCCCGCCTCCCACTTCCTATGCCAGAAATTGCAGCAGGTTACCCCAGGCTTTTATTTTTCTTCCTATCGCCAAAATAAAAGCCTGGGTTTCCGAGGCTATCAGTGCCCATACCTTAAGTGGGGTTGGCAAAAGAAACATGCAGTAATCCTCTATACTGTCTCCCCCTGGTCATGGAGGCAGAAGGAACTGGTTGGAATAACGTGTTCCTTCCATGCGCCACGTGGGGGAAATCTCTCCCGTCAGGTGAACAGAAGCGGCCTGGACTACCCATGCATAGAAGGAAGCATGAGGTCAGTCCGTCCTCAGGTTGGCAGAGGCAGTGTAGCACCCAGGATTACATCAGATAATTGGCACTGGGTGAAAAATGGGTTACAAAATCGTGGAATAAAAATTTGTTTAAAAAAAGAAAGAAATGTAGCTTATAATAATATACAAAATGGGGACTCCAGGGTGAAAGTTTTAGCTTTGTTTTTTTCAATAGACAGACATAACTTTGAGGACAGAGCGCAGGAAAGACATGCAACACGTGGTCTCCAGCCGGAATCGATGTGTTGATGTGGTCGTATGGTTTCCCCGCAGCACGCCAGCACATTTCACTAATTAGCTCAACCCTCTCTCTGGTGGAAGTCACGCAACGCTTCCACGGCGTCCAGGTTAAACTCATGGACCACTTGTAATTACCTGGCGCTGGGTGTGTTGTGAACGAATGCAGTTATCATGTTTTATGTATAAATGTGAATAGTGTGAGTTACCCAGGGAGAACACTGTAGCGTGAAGCTACAATGGCAAGATGACAGAGGCAATCACTTCTGTTTGACTTCCTGTCTCTGCACACAATGAAAACCTCATTTCCTCCACGGCACTGATTTCATTACAACGGACTCATTGTCCGCCTGCAAACAACTCTTCTAAGACATCTCACACACACACACATTTATGCACATGCACACGCATGCTTGCACACACACACATACACACACACACGCACGCACGCACGCACGCACGCACGCACACACGCACGCACGCACACACACACACGCACACACACACACGCGCAGACACACGCACGCACATGCACGCACAAACTATACACATGCACATAGGCCCTATCCGCTCAGCAAGACAAACGTTCCCCTGTTGCCTGTATTGTAGTCATCATAGTTACAATCTAATTGTCAGGTTGTGACTGTGTCAATTCATTGTTCAGTTCGGCTTCTCATTGGCGTAGAAACTCTCCATAATCTAGTCTGCTGTGGAAAGAGATGACATTGTGCGGCTGCATTTACAATTTATATGGAAATAACTACTTCTTCTTTGGGAAATAGCACTTAATTAGTTGGCTATTACAGCTGCAGATACACATAGGGCATACATACCGAACACATGCAAGAGTATGATTCCAGCATAGACAGCAGCATAAATACACAAGGTTTCATCAGATTAACTGAGTCATGCGAACTTTACTGCAGATTAATACTGAAGCCATAGAATATTGAATTCAGTTTAGAGCCATTTAAACGTTGAATTTCAGTTGACTTTAGAGCCATGCACGCATGAATTTCAGTTTAACATTCAGCCCAGCATGAAATAGCGTAATGGGATAGTTCATTTAATGAAACATTTTTTATGTTGAACATTTTTGAAAATGTGCCCAAAATAGGTATGCCTATTGACATAATTGTAAGTTTAATATTGTCACTGTCGAGAAACCTTGTATCTCCAAGTTTCAAATTTGTAAATTCTTTCGCAAAGCAAAGCTCTGCTTCATCATACAAGGCCGTCACAAAATGATAAATACAAAACAAACGGTTTTGGACATAGGCCTTCAAGGTTTCCACCGGAAAACGACAATATATTTGATGAATTGTGATATTGTCAAACAATCTACATTTCCCCAAAATGTGTGTATTCATTTCTCTGACCAGAAGCAAGGCTAAAATATATCCCCACTGGCAATAAAAAAGAATGGAAAGAAATATCGAAACTTGAAAGCAGAGAGACAGCTATTATAACCCAGTCCGACAGATGGATTTTCTAGGGAGTGGATGGGGGGGTTGAACCTTTTAAATTACAGGTTAATTGCCTGACATTATCAAGTAACACAATTAACATATTCAATAGCCAGTGGTTCTCAAAGTGGGGTCCAAGGACTCTCAGGGTTCCTTGACCCTTTCCTTGACCCTTATAATAGACCCTTATAAGTCTGTAACTCTGAGAGTGTACTTATGGAACCAAATCGATCCTTGTGGGTCCATTTGGTTCCATCCTCGAAATGAAAATGATTGAGAACACTGCAATAGTCTGTTTTTGTAAACCTCCAAGGACCCCCGGAGCTCCAGGGACCCCCAGGTCCCTGGGGGACCCCCAGATGTAAAAAATTTCCAAATGTGCAAAAATGACCAAATGACCACCCCAACGGGGCTGCTCACGGGGAATTCCCGGGGACCACCGACTCCTTGTGCTCCAGAACGGATGCAAAAGTGGTGGCGCCCCCAGTGGAGGACCCCCTGCCACTGCAGCGCACATAAAATGCCGTAACTTGGGCAAGGAGCGACCGGGAGAGCCGGGGCCGGTACCTATTCGTCCGCCTCGGCGGCGCGGAGACCCCACCCCTCATTTCTCACATGGCCCTCTTCTAGCGCCACCTTCAGGCCGATTTTTGAAAGCACATTTTTGGACACTGCTCCTCCAATTTTTGCCCTAAAATCACGCAAATCGCTACACAGTATGTCTACACTCATGTCATCAACATGGATCCGTCCACATTTTTTGGGGACACTGCTCCCTACTCTTTGTGTATACATGTGACCTACGGTCGCTTATCTCCCGATTAGGGAGTCTTACTGGTTGTATAAGCACTGCATGTATTCACTACCCACTTACCCTGTTGTTAGTTGACTTAAAGGGATATTCCACTTTCAAAAAAACTTTTGGTCATTGTAAGGTCTAATCAGGCTTGTATGAACACCCTGAACAGTTTTTAATTTGCTTCATTCAGTATTTAGATATTTGATGTAAATGTTACCAGCTCCAACACGCCCAGGCCCTCTCCACATACACACCCATTGTAACTTCAAACTCCATTTTAACCATGATAGATTCATTAAAAACACACATTATTTTTTCTGGTGACTCATACTACCCTCCTAATACGTGAGCAGACCGTGTTTTTTCAATAACCTTTTTCTTTTATTTTTAATAATTCTTTGGGAAAATGGAAAACATTAAATACAATAATATTTTATTGAAAATAAATGAAAAAAGTTATTTGAAAAACACGGTCTGCTCACGTATTAGGAGGGTATTATGAGTCACCAGAAAAAATAATGTGTGTTTTTGATGAATCTATCATGGTTAAAATGGAGTTTGAAGTTACAATGGGTGTGTATGTGGAGAGGGCCTGGGCGTGTTGGAGCTGGTAACATTTACATCAAATATCTAAGTACTGAATGAAGCAAATTAAAAACTGTTCAGGGTGTTCATACAAGCCTGATTAGACCATACAATGACCAAAAGTTTTTTGAAAGTGTAATATCCCTTTAAGTTCATGCTGTTGTTTACGCCAATATTTCACTTTGAAGTTGCTTTAGTTAAGAGTGTGCTATACATTTTAATTGACTTGTATAATGACTATTGTACGACTGTTCATTTGTATTCTTAAGTGAAATTATTTTACGAAAATTGCAATTTGGTAGTGAGATTGCTGTGACAGGTATAAAGTTATAATGGACATAATATATAATAACTGTTATTACATCTAATTATTCATTCTCTGTATAATACACAACTTGAGCTCCTTTCACACAAACTGAGACCCCATCTTTTTTCAATGCTTATTCTTTTTTTACATTGTATATTCCCTATTCCCCTATTCCCTATACACTGCAAACACTACAGTGGTAATTTAACACTGAGAGTGTAAAAACCGAGCGGCTCTGTGAACATTTACATCTGGTTGTCCTCATTGTGCACTCGCTGTGCCTGCCTCTCCCCGCGCTTTTGACCGGGCCTTTACCCCCAACCTGCTGGCTGTGTGGAGCTTTGAGATTTAGCATCCGTAATTGAGTCTGCACTGAATCCATTTGCATTGAGCATTTTCCAATTTAACACCAAAAACTTAGTGTTTCAACTCTACTCTAATTACAATGATATGCATTCACCCTCACCCTCTCTCTCTCCTTCTCACTCTCTCTCTTGCACTCTTTCTCAACTCCCCTGGCACAAAGACAGACAGAGAATGTGCATATCTAGAACTCTGCGTCTATATGTTTGTGTGTGTGTGTGTGTGTGTGTGTGTGTGTGTGTGTGTGTGTGTGTGTGTGTGTGTGTGTGTGTGTGTGTGTGTGTGTGTGTGTGTGTGTGTCAGTATCTGGGCTAATTGGCTGAATGAGCGCACTGCAGCCGTCTACTGGGGCAAAGCATTATGGGTAGTGGTGAGAGATTTATCAGCCTGGCACACACTACTGGGCTTTGAAATTAATTAACTTGGTGTGTCACACACACACACACGCACGCACGCACGCACGCACGCACGCACGCACGCACGCACGAATGCACATCTGCACAACCTACGCACACATTAACAGACATGTGCAGAAACACACAATTACAGATGCAGGCACACACGCATACAGTATACACTTATTTACACACACACACGCACACGCACACACACACACACACACACACACACACACACACACACACACACACACACACACACAAAGAGATCCAGCAGTGTATGGTGTTGGTGATAATGATAATGGTAATGAATGCAGCCCAGTCGACAATTTTTCAAACCAATTACTGGCGTTAACTTTATGCTGAGCGTCTTCGTGTGTGAAGTACGGGGAGGACTAAGTTTAGCTGTGTTCCGCATGATTATGGGGGAGGAGTGTGTGTACTGTTTTAGTTGTTTAGTGGAGCAAGACAGGAACAGGAAGGGTGGAGAGACGGAAAGACACACCACACACAGACCAAATATGAAACCGGGAGAGGACAGTTAAGTGGATGACATATCGGTTAACTTGTCGGTATCATATCGGACAACAATTCAGGGTTGAAGTTTCAAGGTTTCTTTGTTGTTACATCTTGTGTATTGGTACACAACAGTAACATTATTTTGTTTTGGATCCTCAGACATTGTAAGAGCAATAATAATAACAATTACAAAAAGCCGCAAGATTTCTGTCCATCTGTGTGTCTGTATTAGTTCACGTATCTCGAGAACTGTCCGACCGACAACCCAAGGGCGAACTGTGCCTGTGTGTCGAGTTGGCCGTAAAGTCGGTTCGCCAGAACCGGCGATCAAACCTAAGAAGTGAACACACATAAGGTAAAAGAGTACTGCAACGGGTGGGCATGTATTCCTGACTTGAGTCTTCCCTCGTGGCAGACCAAAGACCAGATGGAGGGATTATATCTCCACACTGGCCTGGGAACGCCTCGGTATACTCCCAGAAGGAGTGGAGGAAGTTGCTCAGGATAAGGAACTCTGGAAGTCTCAGTTGGAACTGTTAACCCCTCGACCCGATTCCGGATAAGCGGTTGAAGATGGATGGATGGATGGATGGATGAATGGATGGAGTCGTTCCCAACAGAGTAGTAATAATAATAAACATACAACTAGGAAATTATCAAAAGGAATCATCAAAGAATAGCAATATTAAAACAGTTTGTCCATTGGTCCTATTAGTGCTGTGTGCAAGGCTCTTCCTCCTATTAAGTTAGATAGAACATCTATGTGCCAATGTCCTTGGTGTTATTTAACACACAGGCCGCCTGAGGTAGGCTATTGGAGGCCTTCCTCACCATATTATTGGTGTGCACTGTGCACATCCCAGGTTTCTCAGCGATGTGGTCACATTGGTATTTGAAGTGACTGACCTTCTCCAGCCATTGATGTAGAAGGGGGTGTGCCATCTGTCCGCCTTCCTGTAGTCCATGATCAGCTCTGTGTAGAGGGCCAGGCTGTTTAATACAGTATCTGGCTTAAAGTCCTGTTCGCAATTTGGTGTTAGGGGAGTTTCTCACCTGAACTGAGTCAGTGGGTCCCTAGACATGAAAAATCACCGAGGTGCTCGTCCGCCATAGTGCCAGGAATGGCGCAATGGCCAAATCAAATATGGCTGCCATCGGCTATGATGAAAATCCAACTTTTCTGTTTCTGGGTGTATATGCACATGTAATACCTCTATTTGGACTAATTGTGGTGTGGGGAATTCATTTCTGATATTGTTTTGACCATTTTGGGCGATTTGGACCTCAAAAGGTCATGGTCAAGGTCATTTTGCTATTCCGAAGGCCGTGGGCCATAACTTGGCCATTGTTAGGAGTAAAAACGGGTGCAGTAGGTCTAAATCAACTAATGCTGACATGTATAATTCATTTCTGACATTGTTTTGACCATTAAGGATCATCTTGTCTTTGAAATATCAATGTCAATGCCATTTTCTAAAAACGATTTTGTTCATTACTTGCACTTTTATAGTATTTTTTGTAAGTTTGTTACTATTTTATAGTAAGTTTGTTTTGTTTATAACAAAAGACATACTAGTGGGAATACAACAAGTAAACATCCACATTTAACTTTAAAGGGGGGTTTTAAATGGGTGTTTAAATGAGCAAATAAGACTATTTACGAATAAAAGTGACAAATAAAATCACACAACAAAAGCACACACAAAATTAAATAACAATTTCCCTCAAAGTGCACCATATTGGGATTGTGTGCATCCAAGTTAGTATGATGTGTTTTTACAGGATGTATTCAGCAAGGCAGCCATATCCTCGAGAGTTAAAGTGTCCCTTGCATCCGTCCATGTTCCATTGGTTCTAGTCTTTCCTCAGGTTCCTTGGCTGTTGCAAGCAGGTGGCAAGACATGCACTAGAAAGGTGTCTTGATGGTCTCAGGCAGCAGTTGTACTTCTCTGCTACCAATGCTGTCTTGTTCTGTCAAGGTCTTTGCCTCTCCAAAGTTTGTTAGATATTGTATTCGGTCAGAAGCCATAGCTGCATGCTTAGTCCCCACCTGGCCCATGCAGTCATCTCCAGTTTCCAAGGCATATGTCCCCTGATCACTGTCTTGGCTAGTGGTGCTCCAAGATGAGAGACTGCTTGATGCTGTAGAAGCATGTGCCGCTGCACACCTAGTGCCATACTGCTACCAGATCTACTTAATCCCCAGTGCTTGGAAGTATCACTACGACAACTCTCTGGGGTCCACTCATAATCCTGGCGACCCATTATTCCCTCCATTAGGTTAGGGTTATGGGTAGGTTTAGTTATAATAGGGCCAGTTGACTCCACATGTACCAGCAGCTTGGTGACAGCCTCCTCAATCTAGTTCAATCTTTGGGATCTCTTCACCTCCAGCCCCTTTTGCAGGGAGCCACTCATCATCATCAGAGATAACAGAGTCGATAGACGCACCCATCCCTCATCAACTTTACAAATTCTGGGTGTCTGAGGAGAACAAACAGCTCTCCAGCTGTGTGTTCGGAATATGGTGTCCATTCAAGCTTGTGGTGATGTAGGTAGAACGGCTGCCTTGGAATCTGAAGGTTCCAGGGTCGATTTATGTCTCCTCCTGCTTATTTGTCGAAGTGTCCTTAAGCAAGACACTGAACCCCTAACTGCTCCCGATGAGCACCGCCACCTTGCATGGTTTCTTGGTGTGAATGTATGTGTGAATGTGTGTGTTAATGGGTGAATGTGAAATACATTGTACAGCGCTTTGGAGAAGAGCGCTATATACTGTAAATGCAGTCCATTTACCATTATCAGCTCTGTTGTCTCTGTTGATGATGTCGCTAGTGGAGAAGAGATCCCAGACATCTTGAATAGGATTGAGGAGGCTGACACCTGGTGCATGTACAGCCTCCATTATAACTAAGCCTATCCCTAACCTCCACTAACCTAATGGTCAGAATAATGGGATGTCGGAACTATGAGCGGACCCCAGAGAGTTGTTGTCTCCTTCACATTACTGCTATACTACACCCCATATTTCCAAGCACTGGGGATGAAGGAGATCTGGCAGCAGTATGGCACTGGTGAGACTCACTTGCACTGCATCAAGCAGTCTCATCTTGGAGCACCACTAGCCAAGACGGTGATCAAGGCACATATGCCTTGGAGACAGGAGATGACTGCATGGGCCAGGTGAGGATTAAACATGTAGTTATGGCTTCTGACCGAGTACAATGTCTAACAAACTTTGGAGAGGCAAAGACCTTGACAGAACAAGACACAGTATTGGTAGCAGAGAAGTACAACTGCTGAGACCAACAAGGCACCTTTCTAGCGCATTTCTTGCCACCTGCTTGAACAGCCAAGGAACCTGAGGAAAGACTAGAACCAATGGAACATGGAACAGGGCATGACATAAAGGCTTGTCCTGTTGTCCGGGACAAGTGCCCATATTATGGAGTGGAGGGAGCAAGGGGGGTCATTAGCCGTCCTTTTGTTATTATTTCAATGTATGACATTTTTATCCGGACAAGTGACTTTTGTCTCCGGACAAGTGAATGGGAAATATACTTGTCCAAAGGACAACTGCCTCAAAAAGTCAATGTCAAGCTCTGATGGATGGAAGGAGCACTTTGACTTTAGTACACTCCTGCCATGTCTGAAGCAAGACACTTGACACTGATGGAGTTCTGTGCATCATATTTTGCCATGGAACAATGCCAAATCTATCCTGTAAAAACACCTCATACTAACTTGCATGCACACAATCCCAATATGGTGCACTTTGAAGGAAATTGTTATTTAATTTTGTGTGTGATTTTGTTGTGTAATTTTATTTGTCACTTTTATTCGTAAATAGTCTTATTTGCTCATTTAAACACCCATTTTAAACCCTAATTTAAAGTTAAATGTGGATGCTTACTTGTTGTATTTCTCACTAGTATGTCTTTTGTTATAAACAAAACAAACTTACTATAAAATAGTAACAAACTTACACAAAATACTATAAAAGTGCAAGTAATGAACAAAATCGTTTTTGAAAAATGGCATTGACATTGATATTTCAAAGACAAGATGATCCTTAATGGTCAAAACAATGTCAGAAATGAATTATACATGTCAGCATTAGTTGATTTAGACCTACTGCACCTGTTTTTACTCCTAACAATGGCCAAGTTATGGCCCACGGTCTTCGGAATAGCAAAATGACCTTGACCATGACTTTTTGAGGTCCAAATCACCCAAAATGGTCAAAACAATATCAGAAATGAATTCCCCACACCACAATTGGTCCAAATAGAGGTATTACATGTGCATATACACCCAGAAACAGAAAAGTTGGATTTTCCTCATAGCCGATGGCAGCCATATTTGATTTGGCCATTTGCGCCATTCGTGGCACTATGGCGGACGAGCACCTCTGTGACTTTTAATGTCTAGGGACCCACTGACTCAGTTCAGGTGAGAAACTCCCCTAACACCAAATTGCGAACAGGACTTTAAGCCAGATACTGTATTAGTTCTCCTGGCACCATTATGTCAGCCACCATTGCTTAATGTGTCACCAGTATTGGAACTAATATCAAAACTATGCCTAATATGTCCCTCCGATATGTGACGTTGAATTAATTGTGGATGCTACCACTTTGAAATAATGTTGTGTTTAGTCATGTAAAACAATGCAAACAGATGGAGAGTCAGAGAGACGGAGACGAGTTCTCAACAGCCCTGAATATTTGAACTTATTTTTTACATTATTATTATAATTAGCGTGATTGCCCCGGCAGGGCATCCAGACTATAGTACTTTATTCCTTTATTTTGCCGTACTACTCCTCCCACAGTTGGTGTCACACACTTGGGCCATACCGGTATGTCAAATTGACCGGCTTCATCAGGATATTCATGCGTGCTATTTTGCTAAGAGATATGTTATATAGTTTAATTTATATATATATCTATTTGTGAATTAATTTTCTCCATTAATTAATGGACAAGTGCAAGTGAAATGTTTGTGACTAGCAATGTACAAACCTTCAATGCTGTACTCAGGAATTTTATGTTTAAATTTATGTGTAGACTTAAGGAATCAAATAATGTATTAATCAGGGCCTTGACAGTGTCACGACCACGCCCACGTCCTCATTCCAGAGGTCCTCATCTCCTGCCTATTAGCTCCACGCACCTGTCCCTCATTAGTTTCACCTATTTATACACCCCTCCTCCACTCTGCTTCAGGCAGTATTGTTTGACACTCTAAGAGCCTAGCAGCTCCACACGGTCCCGTCCGTGTATGCCTTTGTTTACTACAGTATATGAACTTTGCTTTAAACTACTGTTGCCTTACTTACCTTTGTTTTGGAGTTATTAAACACCCTTGAAACCTGCGCCTGCATTCCAGTATATCATTACAGAATACTGCCTCAATGGAGGATGCAGCAGGTTTACAGAGGGTTGTTGGTGAACAGGGGCGTGTCCTTGGTGAACACAACATTAAGCTGAATCAGCTAGGCACAGCCATGGATAAGGTTCTAGCCCAACTCCAACAGCTGACCACCTCCGTGGCGGCTTCACAGCTAGCCGCTCCGAACCTACAAGCTCCTAACGCGGATCAACATGCTGTTCCGCCGGATTCTTCTCCTCCTCCAACTACTGGCAGGTTAGCGCTTCCTGACAAGTATGATGGCACCGCTTCAAAATGCAAGGGGTTCCTCCTACAATGCTCCTTGTACTTTGCCCACCAGTCTGGAGCCCCCACGTCTGAGGCCTCCAAAGTGGCTACTATCATCTCTCTCCTGACTGGAAGGGCTTTAGAATGGGCCACTGCTGTCTGGGAGAATAGGGGGCCTGAGGTCAGGTCCTATGATTTGTTCCTGGATCAGTTTCGAGCTGTTTTTGATCATCCACCCGAGAGCCAGGATGGAGGTGAGCGGCTTCTTCAATTACGCCAGGGTTCCCGTACCGCTGCTGAATATGCACTCACCTTCCGCACCGTGGCCGCATCCAGTGGTTGGAATGAACCAGCTCTGCGCACCTTGTTCCGAAAGGGGTTACGGAGGGAGGTCCAGACAGAGCTGGCCTGCAGAGATGAAGACCTGTCCTTGGATGCTCTCATATCCATGGCCATCCGCCTGGATAACCTACTCAGAGAGCGCCAGAGACCTTCTCGCTTCCCTTCGCCAAACACCACTAACTTTGAGCCTGTTCCGGAGCCCATGGAGGTGGATTTTGTCCGTCTCTCAGCGGCTGAGCGACGTCGCCGTATCCAGCTGGGTCTTTGCCGATACTGTGGAGCTGAGAACCACCAGCTTGCAGACTGTCCACTGAAACCGGCGTCGCACACTAACCGCAGAGAGCAGAGAGACAGCCCTCTGAGACCACCTACTACTACTACTGACGTGAGTACCCCACCTTCAGCTATTAGTACCAAACCTTTTCTGGTCCCGATTACTGTTGATGGCTGCTCTTCATGTGATGTCTCTACAGCATTAGTGGACTCCGGGGCTGCAGGGAACTTCATTGATAAGGACCTTGCTATGTCCCTTCACCTACCCCTTCACAATCTCATCACTCCCATTCCCATCCAAGCTCTCGATGGCCGACCTGTAGGTGACGGTACCATTACCCACATCACCAGTCCCCTCTTCATCACAGTAGGCGCTATGCATCGGGAGAGCATTCCACTGCTTGTGATTAGAGCTCCAACTTCATAACCCCACCATTTCATGGACGGAGCCGGAGATTACAGCCTGGTCAAACTATTGTCGTGAAAACTGTCTTTCCTTATCATGTGGGTCTACGACAGTGGAAAGTCCAGAGTCTGCTTCTCAGCCCACCATCCCTGAGGCCTACCAGGACCTGAGTGAGGTTTTCTCCAAGGAAAGGGCCACTTGTCTTCCTCCTCATCGCGCTTGGGATTGCGCCATCGACCTGCTTGCCAGCGCTGCTCCTCCTCGTAATCATATTTACCCCCTATCCGTCACTGAGACAGAGGCCATGGAGGAGTATATCCAGGAGGCATTAAAGCAGGGTTATATCCGCCCTTCTACCTCTCCTGCGTCAGCGAGCTTCTTCTTTGTAGCAAAAAAGGATGGTGGCTTGAGACCATGCATTGATTACCGGGGCTTGAACAACGTCACTGTCAAGTACCGTTATCCTCTTCCTCTGGTGCCAGCAGCTCTAGAACAGCTCCGGGGGGCTCGTGTCTTTACCAAGCTGGACCTTCGTAGTGCCTACAACCTGATCCGCATCAAAGAGGGAGATGAGTGGAAGACCGGCTTCAGCACCGCTACCGGCCACTACGAGTACCTGGTAATGCCTTTCGGATTGTCTAATGCCCCGTCTGTCTTCCAGGCATTCGTCAATGAGATCTTCAGGGACATGCTGGGTCGCCAGGTGGTCGTGTACATTGACGACATCCTGATTTTCTCAGCCACTATGGAGGAGCACATCAAACATGTTCGTGAGGTTCTCAGGCGTCTCCTGGACAACCACCTCTACGCCAAAGGAGAGAAGTGTCTTTTCCATCAATCTATTATCTCTTTCCTCGGTTATGTAATTGGCCCAGAGGGAGTGAAAATGGAGAAGCCTAAGGTGGTTGCAGTGCAGAATTGGCCGAGACCTACTACGGTGAAGGAGTTGCCGCGATTCTTAGGCTTCGCAAACTTCTATCGCCGCTTCATACGGGGTTACAGTTCTGTAGCGGCGCCCCTCACATCTCTCCTCAAGGGAGGTCCTCGCAAATTGCCGTGGAACGAAGCTGCAACGGCCGCCTTCAACCGTCTTAAGAACTGCTTCACATCAGCCCCCCTACTGAAGCACCCTGATCCCGCCTTGCCATTTGTGGTGGAAGTGGATGCCTCAGAGGTCGGTGTCGGAGCAGTCCTCTCCCAGAGACAAGGTAACCCACCTAAATTATACCCCTGTGCTTTCTATTCGAAAAAGCTTAATCCTGCACAGAGAAATTATGACGTAGGTGACCGAGAGCTGCTGGCGGTGAAGAAGGCGTTGAAGGAGTGGCGGCATTGGTTGGAGGGAGCCAAGGAGCCATTCTTGGTGTTGACGGACCACCGCAACCTGGAGTACATCCAAAAGGCAAAGCGCTTGAACTCACGACAAGCTAGGTGGGCTCTATTCTTTTCACGCTTTGACTTTATCCTTTCTTATAGACCGTGTTCCAAAAACACCAAGGCCGATGCTCTTTCTCGGATGTATGATGCAGCCGAGTTTCCAGCTGTAATTAGTCCCATCATCCATCCCTCTCGCATTGTGGCACCCGTGCTCTGGAACATCGAGGAGGAGATTCGTCAGGGCCAGGTAGCAGATCCTGTTCCGGCAAAATGTCCTCCCGAACGCACCTATGTTCCCATGACTGTGAGGGATCAGTTACTAACCTGGGCGCATACTTCTGTGGCAACTGGACATCCAGGTATTACCCGCACTACACAAGCACTCTCCGAGAAGTACTGGTGGCCCACATTAGTCCAAGATGTCAGTAGTTATGTAAAGTCCTGTTCCATCTGTGCCCAGTCTAAGTCCCCGCGACACGCTCCAGCTGGTAAACTACTTCCGCTTCCTGTTCCTGAGCGACCTTGGTCACACCTGTCCATTGACTTTGTTACTGATCTCCCCTCTTCTAACGGTTACACCACCGTGCTGGTAGTAGTTGACAGATTTTCCAAGGCCTGTCGTTTTATTCCTCTCACTGGTCTCCCCACTGCCTTCCAGGTAGCAGAGGTGATGTTTGAACAGGTGTTCCGGCACTATGGCCTTCCGGAGGACATAGTTTCAGATCGTGGCCCTCAGTTCACCTCACGTGTATGGAAGGCCTTCATGGGGAAACTGGGGGTTGCAGTGAGCCTCACCTCTGGTTACAGGCCGCAGTCTAATGGGCAAGTGGAAAGGACCAACCAGGAACTGGGGAGGTTCCTACGCAGCTACTGCATGGACCGGCAGGCTGAGTGGTCCAAGTTCCTTCCCTGGGCTGAGTATGCTCAGAATTCCCTCCGCCACTCATCTACAGGTCTGACTCCCTTCCAGTGCGTCTTCGGCTACCAGCCTCCTATGTGCCCCTGGAACTCAAGTAGGACAGAGGCCCCTGCTGTGGATGAGTGGTTCCGTCATTCTGAGGAGGTATGGAGTGCAGCTCATGTCCGACTCCAGCGTGCCATCCGCCGACAAAAGGAGCAAGCTGACCGTCATCGCAGCAACACTCCGGTCTACAAGCCAGGAGATCGAGTCTGGCTCTCTACCAAGGACCTCAAACTTCGCATGCCCTGCCGGAAGCTGAGTCCGCGCTTTGTGGGTCCCTTCAAGATCCTGCGGAGCATCAATGAGGTATCATACAGACTACAACTTCCTGCTCATTACCGCATTTCACCCACGTTTCATGTCTCCCTCCTCAGGCCTGTGACTCCTGGTCCCCTGGCTGATGCTGTCCCCCTCGATACCCCACCACCTCCTCTCGACATAGAGGGCGCGC
>NC_137811.1:28761136-28781136 GCF_963921795.1 Nannobrachium achirus
TCTAATATTTGACAGTTTGGCCAATGTTTAATTTGTCATTTTAGAGGTATTAAAAAGTCCTTAAATTGTCACTTTAACGTTATGCTGGTTTGTTTACTGTTGAGAGAGAAAACAACGTTTCACATTAAGTTAATCATCTGGGGACTCCCCAAAATAATTTGGGGACCCAGTGGTTGAGAACCACTGACCTAGGGACACGGGAATAACATGCTAACTCCACACAGAAAGGCTATTTTGCTGATACCTGCTTCTTGATGGTTGGTTGATTGGTTTTGAGTTTCTGTCAATATACTGTCAGGTCACTGACACTGTGTAGTAGTAACCACATGAACCCTAGCATATATCAATTCAGGTCATGTCATAATATAACAGCGAGCTAAAATATCATATCTAATATCTTGTTTTTATTAGTTTAATACGTTTCAACTGAAATGGGCAGAATGAGAAACCCACACAGATGTATTATTTCTCTCTCCTGCTCTTTGACCCTGCCTCTCCCTGCCCTGTCCATGGTGCTGAGAATGGACTGATGCAACTTTTGAGCATTGACTTTTTTGACACTTTATGTAATATATCGTCGTTGTCGGGTGAAAACCTTCTATGTTCAAAACCGTTTGTTTTGCATTTAACATTTTAAAAATGATTTAGACTAGTGAAAACAGCCGATCTACAAGCACACAACGCCTCGCACCGCGAGGCGTTGTGTGCTTGTAGATCTGCTGTTTTCACTACTTTTGTGCGACGGCCTTGTACGATGAAGCAGGGCTTTACTTTGCGAAAGAACGTACAAATGTGAAACTTGGAGATACGAGGTTTCCACCCGACAACGACGATATATTCTTCTTTTTATTGTGCATTGCTCTTTTTACTGAATGAGAAGAAAGAGGCCGCACAACTCTTCAGCCACGATGCAAATAATTTCATTAACCATGATTATTTGCATCGTGGCTGAAGAGTTGTGCGGCCTCTTTCTTCTCATTCAGTGTTATCTGCGTGGTCAGCACCTCACTCACTTAGGTGTGCGCTCCTCCTTATGTGCTTTCTTGATATTGCTCTTTTTACTGTACACAACAGTACTTTTTTTCTTTTCATACTTCTCTGTAAACCTTTAACTGCTGTGCTGCCTCTGGGTGACTGATTTTCTCCCTTGGGATAATAAAGTTATCTATGTCATCAGAGAAAGTGACAGAAGTACTGATTAACACATGGTTTTGGCCAACATAAATGATGAACTAGGGAGGTTTCTCAAGGCATTTACAGTACACGCATTTGTCATGTTACATAGTAAGCCTTTGCCTACTTTATAGCCTATGAAATGAAATGTTTGCTGGCATATGATATTGCTGTCAGGTGACCTTGCCATACATTAGCCTTTGCTGAATTGATTGGTGTATCAGCTTATTTTTCATTTTTAAGTCGATTTCCGTTCAGTTTCAGAACACAGTTTGGTGGTTTTGTTGTTGTTAAAGTTGAACATTTTCTCTGTCCTCGATTCCTTGGCAGTGTTGCTCTCCACATGCCCTAGATAGACTATGCTGGTGACATCACACTACAATATCAACTACTACTACTAACTAACAAACTTCACTCTAGCTTTAGCCTCTGGGGCTGCTGTTGAGCCTGGTTCTTCCAGTCTGTTAGATAGATGTCTGTTAGCCTGCCAGGATATTAGACCACACACTAATCAACTATCGACCTCAACAATCTCCCATCACACCTGTGTGTGTTTCACGCGATGGTGTTTAATGAATATTGACATTTGGGAGCAGCAGAGGCAGGGGGTAGAGAGAGATGGGAGGTATAGGAGACGAGACATGGTGAGAGGGAAGGGGAGAGAGAGCATAGAGATGAGAGGAGAGGAGACAGGAGATGAGGTAGAGGTGTGTCTCTACTGATAGTCAATAACACAGGAAGACATTTTAATTACAGCCAGCCAACCCACAGGAACTGTTACTGACACACTGCACGCGCGCGCACGGACGCACGCACGCACGCACGCACACACGCACGCACACACACACGCACGCACACACACACACACACACTCAGTAACTGCCATGGAAGCAGTTTCCACGGTAATATTAGTAATCATGTTAATGCACAGTCATTTTCATTAAAAGTTCTGCCTACACAAGGGCTTTGACACTGAAACTGTGTGTGTGTGTGTGTGTGTGTGTGTGTGTGTGTGTGTGTGTGTGTGTGTGTGTGTGTGTGTGTGTGTGTGTGTGTGTGTGTGTGTGTGTGCACGTGCGGGTGCGCATGTGTGCGTGTGTATAGGTGTCTGTGCGTGCGTGCGTGCGTGCGTGCGTGCGTGCGTGCGTGCGTGCGTGCGTGTGTGTGTGTGTGCATGCGTGTATGCATGTGTGTGGGCATCAAATAACTCATCCTTGCAGTGCAAAATAGAAGTAGGCCAGTGTGTGGAAGCAGTCACTAGCAGGTCATGTTTACAGTATAGAAGCATTAATATACCAGCAGGCTTAGTCACCAGTAAGACTCCCTAATCCCTAAGCGACCGCCAGGTCGCGTACACAAACTTTAGAGGGCAATCATAGCCAATCAGGAGGGAATTTGGGAAATGGGACGTACCAGTATCCATGTTGATGACATGACTTTTAGGCCAAAACCTGTAGGAGCAGTGTCCAAAAATGTGTTTTGCTAAAATCGGCCTGATGGTGGCGCTAGAAGAGGGCCATGTGAGGAATGAGTGTGGAGGTTGTGAGTTGCCATCCAAGGAGTGTGTGTGCAAAGTTTGGTATGGATAGGGGCAACAGTGCCAGAGATAAGAGTAGGGCAACAGTGTGACGTGACGGACAGACAGACAGACAGACAGACAGACAGACAGACAGACAGACAGACAGACAGACAGACAGACAGCGGGTGGAGCTTTTCATAGTAACTTGCAACCTGACGGTCGCAATGACAAAATGTAAATATGATATAAACGAAATGCTTCATACTGTTTGGTATGAATTTGAATTTGTTATTATTATTATTATTATTATTATCAAGCTTTATAAATAAGTGAAACCTTTTGATGCTAACAATCATTTGGCTTTTTCGATCTGTACATTTAGTGCAGTGATTCTCAAAGTGGATTATATGGAATCTGTGGGTTCCTTTAAAGGGTCTACATTGACCCATACAAGTCTGTAACTCTAACAGTATACAAATGGAACCAAATTGACCCTAATGGGTCCATTTGGTTCCATTTGTATACTGTCAGAGTTAAAGGGAGACCTTGAAATGTAAAAGTTTGAGTAACACTGCATACAGTAGTGCATCATCAGTAGCTGCAGTAACTAACACAGTTTGTGTGGCAGACTGCTGGGAATCATTGACTTTACAGAATACAATGCAGATTATCAGATTATCAGGCTCCTTAACATGCTGATAATCTGCAGAGATTAGGATACTAATCTCTATTTCCCTGATCCTTCTGTGCTTGTAGGGATGTTTGGTCTGTATAAACATAGTGAAATGCACACCACACGCACTGTGACGCGCATGAGTGAGTACTCCAATGTGGATCACAGATTTCATGTGACCAGCCTGTGACCTATGTCACCTATGACTGTGTTGTCTATGACAGTGGCTCTCAAACTTGTTCATGTCAAGGACCCCCCCCCCCACACACACACACACACACACACACACACACACACACACACACACACACACACACACACACACACACACACACACACACACACACATATGCCAGGGACCCCCATTAGAGAATGGGCTCTAGCAGTAATTCTCAACCAATTTCAAGGACCCCCGTTCCACATGCATTAGGCTATAGACCCCCATTTAATGGCATTTCTATCTCTGGGACCCCAATTTATATTGTAAAATCAATGTTAATTTAACTCTGAGAGTGTACAAATGGAGCCAAATGGACTCGCTAGGGTCCATTTGGTTCCATTTGTACACTGGTGGTTTGCTAAATTAGGTCCGGACAGTCAGAAAGACACACGCACACCCGCACGCACATGTACGCACGCATGCACAAGCGCGCACACACACACACACACACACACACACACACACACACACACACACACACACACACACACACACACACACACACACACACACACACACACGCATGCACGCACAAGCGCGCGGATGCACACACACACACACACACACGATGGCTGGTTCTTCGCTTGCGAAGATCATAGGAGGAGTTTAGAGTTTGGGGTCCTTTTGCTTTGCTTTGAGGCAGGCACGTTGATGTGAATATAAGCCGATCTTTGACAGGCAGGTTTTCGGGCAACTGGTCCACTTGCACACCTGGCTGGAGAAGATCTCTAATATAAGTACACAGAAACGTATATACGCCCAGTTGATCTGCATCAGGTGGTGACGTCACCGTTCCTCCGACCGTCACAGGATGGGACAACATGCAGGTGCATCATGTCTGATTAGAACCAGGATCAGATGTGAGAAGGACGATAACCATGTTTATACGGTAGGCTATGCTATGCACGTCTCTGGTCTGTCATTTTCTAGGCAATAATAAAGCAAGCAATATATTTGTAAGCAGAATTTCCAGTCACTTTCCAAACTTAGGGAAAGAGATGATGGAGAATGCCTGGCAGTGGCTCAATGGAACTATATACATAAAAATGATTGATGGCCCTAACACTCCTCTACTTACACTACTGAACAAAATATATTTTAGGGATTCTATTTCCATTAACAAAATCCCAATCCCCTTTTACTTTTGCCGTTTCTCCACCATCTCTTTAAATTGCCAACAAAGGAAATCCAAGCTTCTATGGTATTTCAGTGCTTTTACATTATGACTGGTGTTTATCAACATATGCCCATGCAGAGATAGGAACATGCTGTGTAAAACGTCTGGTAAATCAGGAGGAATTTGTTTATTTTCTCTGTTGATAAGTTACAGTTATATGAATGTTTACAACGACAAGGCCCATTAGTGCAGTTTATTAAAACAGCTCAGATGAATGAGAGTTATGTTAACATTATAAATGCTCTCCTCCAGTGGCGTCAGTTTAGCAAAAGCTAGGGTATGGCAAAGATCCTCATGCGCACTGCCGCAGGGGAAAAAAAAGGTTTTGTCCGTTTTTTCCACGGGTTTCTACGGTTTCTTGGGCTGGATATGGCAGCCTGGAACTCCTCTCATTCTCTCCATTGCTGGTCCTTATCACTAATGTAACCCTCCTATCCCTCCCTCCCTCCCTCCTTCCATCCATCCATCCATCCTCTCTCTCTCTCATGTTATCAGAGTTCATCCCACTTGCTCAGCACTCATCTGGTTTCCTTATCGCTAACACTCCTCCTCAGGGGCGTCACAAGGGGGGGGAGGAGTGGGACTGAGTTACTAGGGCCCAAGGTGGAGGGGCCTCAATAATTTTATACTTTAGCTATTGAAAAATAGCAGATATACAAGCTCACGGGGCCGCACTGCGAGCTTGTAGATCTGCTATTTTTGAAAAATGTGTGCAAATCGTTGAATATATGTATTTTTTAAGCGAACATTTGTAACTCAAATTTTGCTTCTTGGGGGTCGACCTTGGAACTAAATATTTTGAGATGGGGGTCCGTGGCCAAATAGATATCATTTTGGGGGTCCTTCACATGAAAAGGTTTGAGCAACACTGACATACTGTAGAGGTTTTTCCAAAAACATTAGAAGGATTTACAAGACATTTATAGAATCGGCTCAAAAATATTCAAAAGACTAGCACAAATGATTTTTATGAGCTTTTATACCTGCTATTTTTCAATAGTTAAAGCCCAAAATAATGCGTTCCTAGTCTAGGGTAAAACCCCCTCCTCCCTATGAAGAACATTCATGGGGGGCCCGCAGTGAATCCTTGTACCCACTAACAGAGCCCAGAATTTGGTGCGACACCCCTGCTCCTCCTCCTCCTCTCCTTCCAACCCCCCCCCCCCCCCCCCCCCCCCCCGCTTCTCATGCGCCCACAAGACTGACGTGAACTTTTCAAATTGGTGTCGTCTCCCTCCGTCTCTCCTCCTCGCACTCCTTCTCTGACTTAACAATATTCCTGCGTTTTCTCTATTTGTCTCTCTGCCCTCTCCCTCCATCTCTCCCTCTGTGCCTCCCTCCATCATTCGGGTGGTGTAATCACAGATTAAATTGTCCAGGGTCTCGGCTAGATAAGTGTGTGTGAAGCCGGCCTAGTCGGTAATTAGATGGTAAATTGGGGATGTTAACGTCTGCTGTTATCACACATGTGCACGGCTCGCGCATACACACACACACGCACATGCACACATGCGCACGCGCGCGCACACACACACACACACACACACACACACACACACGTCTCACACACACACACACACACACACACACACACACACACACACACACACACACACACACACACACACACACACACACACACACACAGAGAGAGCTTCAAACAATTACATTTACTATGACCTTTAGCTAGCCAAAGAGCACTGTGCTTAGATTGGAGTAAATGTGTACTGTATGCGTGCACGTGTGTGTGCGTGCATGTGCTCACTTACATGCATGCGTGTGCGTGCATTTCTCTGCAGTATCACTGCATGTGTGTGGTGTGTGTACTTACGTAAGTCTGTTTATATTGTACATTATTTTTTTTTAAATGTCATCTTATAAGAGATTTAAAATCAGACAAAGACACAAATTCAGAAAGAGTCTCCTGTAGTCTTGTTGGTGTGGAGGCACCTTTACAGTCAGTTGTGGGTATGTGAGATGACAGTCTAGGTTTTGTTTTGGTAGATCGGAGGAGCTGGCTTCATGGATATTTTTTTGTATTTGTTGCATTCCTAAGTAAACCAATAATTGGATGATCAGCAGTTCCCTATGGAGACATAAGAGCCTGCTTTGTTCCCTATGGAGACACAGAGTCTCCTCAAATTATTGGCTTAGGACAAAAACTAACAGATATCCATGAATTCAAGTCTCCATGGGGTGAGTAATCGATAAGTGAACTATCCCTTTTAGTAAAAAGATGTGAGTACTTTTTCCACCACTGTTTGCTATACCAGGGGTCTTCAACGTTTTCAGGCCAAGGACCCCTTAGTCGAGAGAGAGAGATGTAGCAGGGACCCCACAACCCATAGATACATATAGTTTAGTTTCATCTTTTGACAGCACAATCATCAGTGTATTTTGGGTTCATCTAAATTTATGTTTCCAGATATACACTTGAACCATCTTGACCTATCACTCTGTACTTAGTCTGCTCTTTTCCCCCTCTACATGAAACCTCTTTGCCAAAAATAGCCGATCTACAACCTCTCAATGCCTCGCAGTCCGAGGCGTTGTGAGCTTGTAGATCTGTATTTTGGGCTAAAGTTATCAGAATATGGACGCTAGGGTTCAAGTGTATAATATAGAAAAGGAGAAAAAAATGCTTCTATCACACAAAGATTTGGAGGACCCCCTGTGGTAACGCTGAGACTCCCGGACCCCCTGTTGAAGACCCCTGTGCTATACCAGTCCAGGATTGTGGGAGTTGCAGTGATCGTGATGCATGGCTGTTGGAGTGCCCAGCACTCCAGTTTATCATGTAGCGCTGTCCTGAAGTCTGCTTTCCTCTGTGACCGTGTCACGCAGTTAATGGGAACCCATCCATCACCACTAGGCACACACGCACGCACGCACGCACGCACGCACGCACGCACGCACGCACGCACGCACGCACACATGCATGCACGCACACAGGCCATATAGCTGGGGTCGTGGCTGATGGAGCTATAAAAGCTATCTTGTCCTCTTTCTGAATTAATTCACCATGACGACAATACAAGACTGCAGGACAACAAGGATAGTCGCATGCACACATGCGGGCACCTTCACACACACACACACACGTATTGTATGTGTGACCACCCAACACTCAATTGTTCATATAAACATAGTAGGAAGTAACACACACACACACACACACACACACACACACACACACACACACACACACACACACACACACACACACACACACACACACACACACGCACATACGTGTGCATAACATGTGTCTGGCATTGCTGACGGCTGCTATGGTTTGTGAACAACTTTGTTTTGTGACAGATTTGGAATTTTATAAACATTAACTCGACAGGTAATTGGCAGTTGTTTTACTGTTTTAAAATAAAAACAGCCTGATGACATTCAGTATACAACATGACATAACGGACAACATCTACTGTATTTGCACTTGCACAGTACCAGTAAGACACCCTAAGGGCGAGAAGCGACCTCGAGGTCGTGCACAGGTCAGCTACAGGGTAGCTACAGTATATCCAGCTACTGTATGTCCCTGAGGTCAGATTGGCCAGCTCCATATATGGAGATCTAGGTAATGATCCAGTCGTCTCCATGTACAGTGGATATCCAGGGTTTGATGATGAGGTCAGTGTTGTGATATTCATGCTGTATATGGAGATCCAGCTGATGAGATCCAGCTGATCCAGCTGATGCTTGTTGCTTGTAGCGGTCGCAACAAGCAATGACATGGTGTGAGCTCCATTCTGCCAGGCAGAAACCTCTTATCTTCATATTTTAACTTCTATTTCTTTTTTATGTTTCAGCTCAGGATGAACGACACCAATTAAGTTTAACCATACCATTTATTGCAATGATATAACCAGTTATGCAATGATATTGCATCTTTAGATTGGCGATGTAGCTTTGCTTTCATAATAAAATTATCTGCTCGAACAAGAGCCATAATATGATATATCACAATCCCCCAGAGCAAAATATAAGTACAGACATACCACATGACATGAACCAGTTGAAGACACAGAGATTGATCATAAACACAGAATGATCCATCAACCATAATAAAAGGAGGCCGGGGAGGTGGAGGGATTCTTTAACGCTGACAGCTGACCGTTCAGCGTGGTGGCTAAACGAAGACTGAGCCGAGGATAGAGACTGCTTAAATGTACCGCCTGAGATGCACTGTGGGTAGCGGGGCGTATACTTGAGAGCTCTAATCGAATGAGAATGAACGAGGAGTGACGGACAGCACCGTGGGAGTGTGAAAGAATTAACGTACTGACGGGGAATATGATAACAACGCCTCCTGCCTTCCACAAATAAAAGAACTACCGCAGGCTCCATGTGTTTTTGTGTGTTTTTTTTAGGAAGATTAATGCCTTACTTTGTTATTCAAGAGTATGCAACATTATATAACTAACTGTACAACACAGTTAGAATCAGGATTTGATCAATTGTAATCCTTCAGACCCTGCAGGGTCTGACTTCTTTGTTCGTATTACTCTCTCTCTCTCTCTCTCTCTCTCTCTCTCTCTCTCTCTCTCTCTCTCTTTCTCTCACACGCGCACGCGCGCACAAACCCACGCACGAACCAACGCACACACAAACAGGCCCGCACTCATAGTCCTATCCTCCTCACAAACAAATTGGTTTGCGAATCCTGGGTGCTTTAATCAATGAGTCTACAGAATGTCACTTATGCTCCGGACATCCATCTGTCTCTCTCCTTCTTTCTCCTCTCTCCCTTAGTCTCCTCACATCAGTGATCTAAGTATTTCTCTTTTCTGCTTTCCTCCTTCCATTCATCAATTCCTCCTCCTCTCCGCTCCAGGAGTCAGCAAAGTGAAACTCTCAACCTTAATGAAGACAAAACAGCTGTGTGTGGAATAAATATATTAAATAAAGCCTCTCTCTCGCCTTTTTCAATTTTCTCTTTATTTTCACCACTCTTTCCATCAGTTTCATTATTTATTCACATCTCACTCCTTGTCTGCTCCCTTCACTGGCTTACTGATGCTGCCTGCAGCATTTCAAAACACTGAGTGATGACCTGCAAGGTAATCAAGGGCATGGCACTCTCTTACCTTCACCCTCTTGGCCTCATTTGATGTCTCCCTGGGACCAAAACTAGTGAAAATAACTGATCCGATGTTGTAGATCAGCTATATTTTCACTACTTCTAAAGGGTTTTTCATTTATGGAATTTCTTAGAATTCCCATTTACTGTTTGAATGTGTTCATTTCTGAAAAGAAATGTGGACATTTTTGATAATCTTCTGAAATAATTAATGAACCAGTAAGATTCCCTAATCGGGAGATAAGCAACCGTCACGTCGCATACACAAACTTTAGAAGGCAATCGTAGCCAATCAGCAGGGAATATGGGAAATGGGACAGATCCATGTGGATGACATGATTTTAGAGACACTGTCTACCGCTTTGTGTGATTTTAGGCCAACATCTGTAGGAGCAGTGTCCAAAAATGTGTTTTGCAAAAAAAATGGTGGCGCTAGAAGAGGGCCATGTGAGAAATCTGGGGCGGAGGTTGTGATTTGCCATCCAAGGAGTGGGTGTGCAAAGTTTGGCGTACTTGTGACTCATATTAAAATGAGCCCGAGCATTCTTTGGGAACCGCTACTAATACAGTAGAGTGTCTTCCCTGAGACTGAGTGGTCAGGGTTCTATCCCCGGCCAAGTCATACCAAATATTCTGAGAAATGGGACCCGGTGCCTCCCTGCTTGGCACTCAGCTTCACCGTTTGGATTGGGGGTAAGTCCCTGCGGCATACAAGAGTCATGTCCAGGGGGGTGTACTTGTACATCAAGCTGCCTCACGCTACAGAAACAGAAACCTGTCCAATGGGCCTCAATGGCTCGGCAAGGCTCTAGTACAGTTTGTCACCCTGGCCAGCGCGTCCACAGTCAGAACTGCAGACACATATCCTGAAATTCCGCTGCACTGCACTTTGTAAACTCACCTCTTCAGACTCTAGCCCAAGCCCTAGCACTCCTCATTCCGTGTATCCCTTCCTGTTTTTGGACTAATGCAGATGTTGTTGTTCACATGTAATGTTACACTGTTTGCAGTATGGTTTCCCTGGTAGGCTATAGTTTCGTTGTCACGCGTCATTGTTTTTCTTTGCACTTGATTTATTTGACCATTTATCCTGTAATGTGTTGCCTCTTACTCCGGTCTTGCACTTTTTAGGTTGCTTTGGATAAGAGCGTCTGCTAAATGACTAAATTGTAAATTGTGATTAAACAGTGGGTTTCCTACCAGGAGCCTTTCAGTCTGGTCACACTGGGACCATGCAGTCACAATCAATCAATCGTCCAATCAGTCTTTCAGGCAATCAGTGTGCAAATAAGGCAGTCAATTAATAAGTCCATTAATCAGTCAGTCAGCAAATCATTCAATCATTCATAACTTAATTTACCATGGGCACTCTGCAACGTCTGCACGTTGCAAGGTTTTTAATGTCACATGTTAACAATAAAGCTGTCGCTACACTGCAGCTTGTGGAATTCTACTGAGCTTGAGCCTCAACATTGTGGACTAAAAATACAAAAATAAATAATAAAAACGGTCAGAAGTAAGGAAATTAATAAAAATAGCACAACAAAAGTAGCATACTGTAATGCAATACATTGAGTACATTGAAAGCAAGCTACCGATTACTTTGTCCACGATGGACTGGTCAATCAGGACTGATTGATTGGGCCCTGTAGACTGGACAACTAGCCAGTTGCCAAGGCACCATGACACTTCTTTGTAACTTGTAACCTTAAACTGCTGTGCTGCCTCTGGGCAACTGATTTTCCCCTTTTGGATAATAAAGGTATATCTATCTATCTATGACAGGCTGCAGGAAAGGCATGTGCATATTACACCAGTAAGACGCCATTGGCGAGGGGCAACCGTCAAGGTGTCTCGACCCACAGGCTGACTGCCGCTCGCGGCTTGCTCATGGCATGAGTATGAGCCTCATGCTATACTGAAACGCTTAGCCTGGTCCTCTCCACAGACAAAACTCCTGTGTGCAGTGCACGTCACAGGAAAGGCGTTTCAGGGTAAGCGTTTCAGACACAACTGCTGCAGGTTTCTATAGTAAGTAGCTCCCTACGGTCGCAATTAAGTGCTTTGTTATTAGTATTGTCCCTGCTGATGTCAAAATTGAGAAAACCAATCCACCAACCTGTGCTGCTGCTGATAATGACAAAACCAAAGCACGTAAGAAAGAAACGTTTATTATACTTGATGATAATGACAACAATAGGGCTGCTTGCCTGCTTTGTACGAAGCAACTATTTTTGAGTAGCCTATTTCAGAAAGGATACAAGAAAGAACCTGTATTTTCAATGGTATTTTTATGGAGTGGCTCCATAGGAGCTTCTATAAGAGGGTGTGAGGTTTGAGAAAACATTAGTTAGTGGAAATGCATATGCTGTGTGTGCTAAATATTCAGGCCTAGAATTATGTAATGCTTTAACTATTGAAAAATAGAAGATATACAAGCTCACAGTGCGGCACCGAGTGCCGTGCTGCAAGCTTGTAGATCTGCTATTTTTGAAAAATCTTGATTTTTTTAAAAGCAAACATTTGTAACTCAAATATTTGCTTCTTGGTGGTCCCTGGAACAACATATGTCTGCGGCCAAATACATGTAATTTTGGGGGTCCTTGACATGAAAAGGTTTGAGAACCACTGTTTTAGAAGAAGGATTTAGAAGAACATTTATAGAATCGGGTAAAAAATATTAAAAGAGAATAGTTAAAGCATAAAATAATGGTTAAAGTGGTTCAAATCTAAAGTGACACAGATTTGCGTTCAGGTCTAAATGGGTTAAGTAAGTGTGCATGCGTATTTGTGTATGTAGATGTGTGTTCTTTATTGATGTTACATGCAAATTAGTGTGAGAGTTGTTAAATTAGTATGAGAGTTGTTAAATTAGTGTGAGAGTTGTTGACCTACACAGTATATGGGGGTTGTTGTGTAATTGAGTGATGGGTCAGTTGCAGACAGGGCCACGTTAATTGAGTGGAAATATAGACTTCACACACGCACACGTAATCAGCAAAGCATAGCCTATCAAGAATGTATTCCTCTTACCTCTCTCTCTCTCTCTCTCTCTCTCTCTCTCGCTCTCTCTCTCACACACACACACACACACACACACACGCACACACACACACACGCACGCACACGCGCACACACGCACGTACGCACGCACGCACGCACGCACACACACACGCGCACACACACACACGCACACACACTGACTGTAATCAGTGTTGCATATGGCTGCCTATCCAGGCCTGACTTGCCGTTTCAGAATATTAAACCGATCTGACAGGCTTATTAACCAACTGTGTGTCGCCGGAGCATTTAGTCCTGCCTGGACCATGCAGTCACATCAGGATCTGCTATACTGTTGTCTGGACGACTCACATCTCATCTGGATTGATTACTGCTGCCTGTAGCCGTTTGATCATGATTGGCACATAGAGAACACACTTTCATGCTGTTACTGTGTAGAGTTGGGGTTACGCACACACGCACACACGGACGCACGCACGCACACACGCACACACGCATACATTTCATGAATTAACACAGAGCCAATCAGAGTGGAGGAAGGGCTAATGAGTGAAATGCACCATTCCATCACATACATGTCTACTGCAGTACCTCTGTTTTGCACCTGTGTCTTTATAGTAGTAGCCTGTCCCAGTTAGTTCACATGTGTCACTGTTAGTCCTTGAGTATGTACTCGGGATTTCCTGCTAGTTCATTCATTGTGAAGTGTTACTAGTGTTTTCTTTTCCTCCCAGGTTAACTCTCTACAGTATACTGTATGTATTCCTGTTTATTTTTTTACCCTCATGCTCCCTGTGTTTTGTATGTCCTTGTGCTCCTCATGTTCCCTGGTTGCAGTAATTGAAACCTGTCCTGCTGCCTCAAGTCTCACAGTTGAATTAAATATTTCATAAAATATATAAATGTGATGTGTGAACTGAGCGGTGGTGTCCATTAATTTGTGTGTGTGTGTGTGTGTGTGTGTGTGTGTGTGTGTGTGTGTGTGTGTGTGTGTGTGTGTGTGTGTGTGTGTGTGTGTGTGTGTGTGTGTGTGTGTGTGTGTGTGCATGCATGTGTGCATGTGTGTGTGCATGCATGCATGTACATTTCAAGGCTACTAAACATCACCTCTCTGGTCACCCAGCCATACTCAGGCTACACACACGCATACATACATACACGGATACACACACGGCTACGTTATGGAGACGGTGTGACCACCGCTCAAAAACTGAATCATGTGGATCTCGAGATCCAAATGGGAATGGCATGACTTCATGTGGCCAGCGTGTGACGACAGTCATCTGCGATGACATAATTTTATGAAGTATGATTCCAAATTTGGAATTGGATTTTCATTCAGTTAAAACCTGCGTCTGATTAACACCAACATAACATACTAAAAGTCTCAATATACATTCGGTATATTGACTGTCTCGGGTGGCGCTATATTGACTGTCACAGGACTGTCTCGGGTGGCGCTCCGTGTTTATGGAAGAGGTAGAAAGCCCTCCGCTGCTCACCCTGTGGTTTAAACCAGGGGTGTCATATTGTTAGTGTCTAGTAACCGCCAGTGTGTCCGCCATCATGTGGGACCAGGAAATCAGAACAATGGTGTCTGCACATGCCGCTCTCGCCTCCTCTGTGATCCTGTCCACTGTGGTACCCGCGGGGCTGGTGGAGGGATTCTCCGTGTATGAAACACATCTGCTGTGGCTCTACTGCTTGGCCGGAGCCGTGGCGGTCGTCAACATCTCGGTGTCCTGGCTTTCCGGCACCACCTCACCTACCGAGAAGCACACACTGAGCCATAAGCTGTCCAGGCTGCTTCGCTCTTGTCTCTACCTCTTCCTCTCCTGCCTGTTCTACCACGCTGTGGTGGTTCTCTACGGGGCGCCGCTTATCGGATCTGCCGTGGAGACTTTCTCCCTGGCCGTGCTGCTGACCTCTCTGACCACACTGCGGTGCATGTGTCTCCTCGGCACCGACGTCCAGGCCTGGATACGAGTGTTCACTCGCCTCGGGGCCACGACCGCATGGGACACCTCCCTCCAGATTACTGTGGCCAGCACCGTGGCTGGAGCTTGGATCGGAGCCTTCTTCATACCCCTGAACTGGAACAGGCCATGGCAGGCGTGGCCAATTACCTGTAGCCTGGGCTCTGCCATTGGATTCCTCAGTGGGCTTGTTGCTGCCCCTGCGTGGATCTGCTATCATCGCAAACAGCTCACCTACAAGTGCAAGGGATAAATAGTTTAACTTTTATTTATGTATTTATTTGCTTGGTGGGGAGGGGGTGACAGTGGCTCAGAAAGTAAAGTGGCTGCTTGGGAAGGTTCCCAGATTGATCCCTGGTTCCCCCGCAGGCTTCGTGCCAAAATGTCCTTGAGCAAGACACTGAGCAGATACTGTATGTGCCTTACAAGGATGCCTCTGCTGTCGGTGGAATCTGTGTGATTGTAAAGCACACTATAGAGTGCTTAAAACACATCCAGGAACGTGATGTCGATTACTCCCCGTTATCACGTCCAGGGATGTGTTAACTGGTGACCATGGTAACCGATAGCTAGTGAGCAAAATAAAACTACATTTCTCATGATGCCTTGCGAAAGCCGATTGTGCCGACTTCCTTTTCGTCATTGCATTGCATACAAGGTCCTGCACAAACATGGGTTTATCTCCGCTTCTTTTCCCATATGGCTTTGGTCAAAATGGCCATGTTTTCTGATCTTAAACACAGATCATCACAGTTGTATTTTTTCTTCTCTGCGTGAAAGACGAGATTTTGAACGGCCGTGAACGGAAGCTGCCATGCGCACAACTGGAAGTTATGGCAAAACTATGGCAGCATGAGAGTTCAAGATAAATGCACCAGTTTCTATTTACAAGCAGTTTGACGTTTCTGCATCAGACAGTGTAAGTTATCATTGGGATGTGCTTCCTGGTGGAGATATGAGCTCCCCTGAGCGCACCTTTCTAGTTTATTTCTATCTCACTCTCACATAAGTGCTTTGTTGTTGAATCCGCCTCAATGCCAATCAAATCCTTAATCCATCTTGACACGCTGCAACCAACCTCTGTATGTAGGACAACAATGTACTGTATCTGCAGACGTTTATCTGATGATGCTGACACTTATTTATTTTAAATAGCCCCCCTTCAGTCGTCTGGTTTTTGCTTTTTTGATTGGTGCCAACGGCTCTGGCTTTGTCAGTTTTTCCAGTGTCTGTCTGGGTCACAGGGTCACATCGGCCTAGCTTTGCAACAACAGTATAAGCAGTTCCTGTAAACTGCGTGGGCTAGCTGAAAACACACGCAAATAAATGGTAAGACGGAATTCATGCAATTCTGCAATTCTGGGAAATTGCAAGTGTGGTTGCTGTGACGCCAGTCACAAGTAATCCACTAGAGAAATGTATATACTGTATAATAACCGTGTAAAGCTGAACAAGTTGAAGTTTGAACGAAAGTTGTTCAAACTTCTCTGTTCTAACTCATCACCGCTCACTTCACACTGGGTGTGATTTTTGTTTACATGAAAACTGTACGGATTAATCTGAGTAAACTAGGAAATGATGCGGTCTCATGGCCCTCATACTGTATGCCTCAATATTATGACATCACCCTCTACTGTATGTTTATATCAGGTCGCATTTATTGATGGTGACGTCACCAAGAATACTGGTCCCTCGTTGGCTTTTATGTGATGACGTCACTCTGTGTTTTTTCAAAGGTTTTCCCATTGGATGACGTCAGCGCAGTCACGCAGACACGCAGACGTAGATTTCCCTAATTTATATATACAGTACTAGAGGTTCAGGCCGCTCTCACCTACCTCCGATCCAATTGATGTGCCCAAATATGGAGATCTCTGTATCTGACAGTCATTGTCCTTTCTTGCCCATATATGGAGATCTCTGTAACTGTCAGCCCTTGTCCCTTTTATGCCCATTGTGCGAGTCGCCTGGATCATTGCGTTTCATTCCGCTTAAGCATGGCCTGAGTGGTCAGCGCCATCTGGTGGACAACACATTGGGTGAAGTGTGGAGATGATGGTTTGTCATCATAATATGTAACTGATTGAAGCTCTTATGTGGTGTGGACACGCTGGTGCCTCTTCAGGTTACCTAACTGACTGAAACCCTTGTCACACTGTTTACACACAAAGGGTTTTTCTCCAGTGTGGGTATGCTGGTGTGGGGAATAGACCCTTATATATGGCCTGGGACGTGAACTGGGTGACGTCATCACCCAATTGATGACATCACTCTGTGTCTTTCCAAGGGTTTTCCCATTGGATGACGTCACCATGTGTTTTCTCAAGGGTTTTCCCATTGGATGGTGTCAGTGCAGACTAACCTCGCCCACCAAGCTTTCTGGGAGAAAGCCTGGTGTTCGTTCACAACAGGCCGTTTGTTGAAGAAGAAGCGGCGTCGCTTTGTTTTGGTTCCCCCAATCCCTATTAAAATGCTCGAGTAGCCTAGTGTAGTCTTGCCAGTCGCTACGAGTTGGACTAAAAGATGCATATACCAAACAAATTTTTCAAAAGCATTTTTCAAGGGGTTTATTAGGTAGGCCCTAAAAGTATGTCCTTGAGCGCAGGGGAATTATTTGGGGTTAAAACTGAATCTGGTTGGATAGTTCCGGCCAAATTGTAGTCTTTGAGTACTACAACATGACATGTTATGGTTTCCGCTCCCGACCGATTACAACCCCGAAAAGTGAAGTGATCCCAGACTAGTGCAGACACGCAGACACGCGGACGTAGATTTCCCTAATTTATATATATATCTAACATATAATTTTAGAGAGAGGTCAGTCAGTCAGTCACTCAGTCACAAAATGCATTATCTATTCACTCGCTTCAGCGACTGATCTCAAATTTAACATGGCATTGGTCATTAGCATTATACACACAATGACGGAGCCCGAATTTCATTTTTCCCAAATTCTAGCGATTTCTTAGCGTTTCTTCACTCTACAGCTCTACAGCCTGTTGTCAGGGTTACGGTCCGTTCCTCCAGGCCATGGGATCTGTAGCCCCGGGCACACACACACCTCTCTCACACTTAGGAATGCACCATGCAGTTACAGTTACTTTCCCCAAAACCCACACTCTGCACATATTTTGCAGCACATATATTCGAACGGGTAAGGTCTAGTATATATCTATCTATAAATGCGAGAAGTCTTTATGTGAGAACTGTACTCACAAAATAATTGCAAAGATGTAAAAAGTCAACATGAAATGTCAATAGAAAGTATAACAAAGGGTATTATATAACAAAAGGTATTACATCCCATATATGGAGATAACTGACATACCCTAGTCTGATATCATAGACTCCCTCCTGGAACTCCATTTATGGAGCTAAACGAAACATCCAAACATCATTCAGTAGAGACTCCATCTTTGGGCGTGACTGACATTGGGACTCCTTGTATGGATATGACTGACTCATATTTGACACAAGCACAGCAGCCAACGATATAGAAGGCGAGGGAATCTCGAGTTAGATGACTAAGACCAAACCTTCAAGTCGTTGACCAGTCGGCTCCCACTAAGAGAGAACTCATTTATGTACGAACCTGGGTAACCTTATAGCCCAGATACTCACATCCTGCAGATTCCTTCCCAGTGACTCTCCTTCCTCTCTACTGCTGAGGGACATTCATCTCTGCTTAATTCCTGCTTGACAGCGGGCCTTGACTTAGGTTTAGACAACCAGTCGAGCCTTTGGTCTTTTGCACCCTTGGTCTACACCCTCCCCAAGACCAACCAGGAGGGGTCAGCATTGACAGCGACTACATGGGTGATAAAGACTTGTATCGCGGAGCCGAGGAGCTTCCCCCGGCGCAAGTCAAAACGGCGGAACCCGTGCCTCTGTTCGAAATCACACTTCCAAAGGTGGAGGACAGATGCAGCTTGGCTCCGGCAGTGGATATTCTGTCCTACAGCGAGAGAGAGTGGAAAGGAAATACTGCCAAAAGTACTCTGATTAGAAAGGGTTATAAGGAGATGTATCGTCGGTTTGGTAGCCTGAGGAGGGTGAGAGGAGACAACTACTGCGCCCTGCGAGCCACTCTGTTCCAGGTGCTCTCCAACAGCACCCAGCTGCCTGCATGGCTGCAGCAGGAGGACTTTATCATGCTGCCAAAGGAGCTGGAAGCCAGGGACGGCCTGGTGAGCCAGTGGACATTTCCTGGAGAGTGCCGACGGCAGGTGGACGGGACAGGAGACGCCACCCAGCAGCTCAAATACTACATGGAGCTCCTCCGGGACAGGTGGCGGGCGGCGGTGGGCTGCTCCAGCGCGGCGGAGCGCCAGCGGCTGTGCGAGCGGGTGTTCCAGGGCGGTGAGGAGGAGCTGGGCCTGCTGGAGGCGCTCAAGCTGCTGATGCTGTGGCGTGCCACGGAGCTGCACGGCACCATGCAGAGCGTCGGCGACGACGACGACGTGCCCGTCTTCAGCTGGCTGCTGTTCGCCCGCGATTCCTCCGAGTCGCCCCGCACCTTCCTGTCCAACCACCTCAGCCACGTGGGCTTCAGCGGAGGGCTGGAGCAGGTGGAGATGTGCCTTCTGGGCTACGCGCTGCAGTGCACCATTCAGGTTTACAGACTGTACATGGCCGACACCGAGGAGTTCCTCACGTACTACCCCGACAACCACAAGGACGACTGGCCTTCCGTGTGCCTGGTGACGGAGGACGACCGCCACTACAACGTCCCCGTCGGAGAGAAGGAGGAGGCCACCGAGCTATCAGAGGAGTTCACCATGAGCCCTGCATATTGAATCACTGTAGAGAATCTCCTGCCATGCAACACTACCACACACAAGGGATAGGACGATAATGACATTTTCATGTCACAATTATTGTGAGCAATTCTTATTTTTTTTTTCATGACATTATTGTGACTAGAGGTTTGTGCCCGCTCCTCCCGTTTTATAGGAAGATATTATGATGTCACGTAAAACTTGACCAATCATGGAGATTGGCCCATGTATAATCTGGTTGGCTGATATGTGATGTGAAGTTCACCAATCCACCAATCCTCAAGACTTTCGTACATATTCCCATTTATGCCCATCTGATTGGCTACAGGCGTAGACGGCCCCTCTTGTAGCCCTTATCCACAAGTTTCCGC
>NC_137811.1:28786136-28796136 GCF_963921795.1 Nannobrachium achirus
TAAAGTGAAGACTCACGGTCGCAAGTTACTATGAAAACCTCCACCAGCTGTCTGTCCGTCACGCCACGTCACGTCACATCACGTCACGTCACGTCACGTCACGTCACGTCACGTCACGTCACGTCATGTCATGTCATGTCATGTCACGTCACACTTTTGGCCCTATACCCAGGGGGCAAACCAGCCTTTTTTTTAGGAAACCTGCATTTGCCCCGACATAAACAGGTATAAGTCCCTTCTGTGCCATACATCTTAGCAAATGGATTCATATTGCTTGTATTTGCAAAAGCAGTCAACAATCATGGTAGAAATTATGTTAAAGCTCTATTTTGGGAGTCCACCATCTTGCAAATATGCACAATAAAGGTCCAGACACACCCAATAATAAAATTAGCTATTCCATTGAGTCTCCCATGGTCAGACACCATGAAATAGACACCAAGTTTGCGTTTCTAGCTCATCTGGTTCAGAAGTTAGAGGCAAAACCTATTTTCTGGGTCCTTACATTATGGCGGCCATATTGTGGCGGCCATATTGGATTTCATGGAAACTTGCAATACAAAAAATGTTCATATGTATACCATTGATCAACCTGTGAAGTTTCGTGGAAATATCCCTCAGTTTAAAATTTTGCCCTATTCACCCCCCATTAAAACTAATAGGGGCTAATATTGAGGCGGCCATATTGGACTTTGTTGTACAAATTGACCGGGTTGTCCATATAGGTTGTGATCCTACTGGGTCATAGATAATATTTCTGGTGGACAACTTTTTATGTCGGGGCAAATGCAGCACACCTTCCTTTGCCCCCTGTACTACTCTTATCTCCGGCACTGTTGCCCCTATCCATGCCAAACTTTGCACACACTCCTTGGCTGCCAAACCACAACCTCCGCCCCTGATTTCTCATATGTCCCTCTTCTAGCGCCACCATGAGGTTGCTTATCTCCCAATTAGGGAGTCTTACTGATTATTTACATCTGTCTGTTAATGTGGCCTCCTTGTTTGTTCATGGTTATGCTTTGTAAAACATCCCTTAAACATCTATAAATCATTAGTAGATGTTATCAAGAGCCCTAATGTAAAGTGAAGACTATTCATTATTTACAACTGTCTGTTAATGTGGCCTCCATGTTTGTTCATGTTTAGCAGTTTGGCATGGATAGGGGAAACGGTGCCGGAGATAAGAGTAGGGCCAAAAGTGTGACGTGGCGTGACGTGACGTGACGTGACGTGACGTGACGTGACATGTCATGACGGACAGACTGGCGGAGGGACTGACAGACAGCCGGTTGAGGTTTTCATAGTAACTTGCGACCGTGAGTCTTCACTTTACATTAGGGCTCTTGATAACATCTACAAAGCGTATATTAAACATGAACAAACATGGAGGTCACCTTAACAGACATTTGTAAATGCATTCCTACACATTATATGTGATTTTTAGCAATGGTTATAAATGATTTAACAAACATTTACAAATGTATATAAATGGTTTATTCATGATTAGTTTACTACTTACTAATACCTTACTAATAACATGTAAATGATGTTTAAAACAGTTATAAATGTTTAGGTAAACATTTACAAATGTCAATAAGCAGTTTGTTCATGTTTATTACTCATCTACAAACTGCTTATACATGTTTATAAATGATTTATAACAGGTCATTATTGTAAAGTGCTACCTGTGTGGCTGCATGTGTTTAGATGCTGACAGATGCTCTGACTGCGCTGCGACGCAATACCATGCTGACTCAGACATTTGCGTACACAAGTTGAGACTTGATGTGAGATCTGATCGTAGGCTCCTCTCACGTCCAAAAGGCCCTGAGACAATCTTTTTGTCGTACGTCCATTTCATAAATGACGGGCTGGCCGGGTCTGTGACTACAGTTACTGCATACTGTATAAGCCTACCGGTAATCTAAACGTTTGTACTATTTTTAGCACACTTTCACAGTTCATTTAACAGTGGGTTATACTTATAATTGCTAATCAATTCTAAAAATGCATGTTTGTATGTGCGTGCGTACGTGCGTGCATGTGTATCTTTTGCTTGTCATTTCCCGTTCTGCCCAAATACTGCCATCAATCCATCCATTCCTTGCAGAGCAAAGACAAACAGTCTTATAAATAGACGTTTCTGCCAAGCGCTGTGGAGCCATGCCTATTTTTAAATTATTATTTTAATATCAGAGTCTAAAATAGGACACGGTACAATATTTCTCCCTGCTTTAATGTAGAAATGATTTCTCTGCCATGAAGCGAGCCAGCGAGGCCAGGACAAATGGGACGTTGTTAAAATACAAAATATTGACTTGTTCATATTGACTGGATGGAGTTTTCCTCTCTCTGAGGACACTTATTACCGTAGTCGTCACACGCACGCACACACACACGCACGCACGCACGCACGCACGCACGCACGCACGCACGCACGCAAGCACGCACGCACGCACACACACACACACACACACAACATATAGACAACACACATACAGACACAGCACTCAGTGGTTGGAAGTAATTACATTTTACTCAAGTACTGTACTTAAGTACAATTTTGAGGTACTTTTACTTTAATTGAGTTTTTCAAATGTTCAATACTTTTACTTCTACTCCACTACATCTCAGAGTTGTACTTTTACTCCACTACAATTATTACATTATTATTAAAAATGTAAGTAACTAGTTACTTTGTACATTTTTGTATGACAAAATAACTTCAGCCCTATTAAACTTTGTCTATTTGAAAATATCTTCAAGTGGTGAGCTTGTAGATATGCTATTTCTTTTTTAAATGTTACTTTTTCCACCACTGGCACTCACTGTACTTGGTGAGTATGCAAAAGATTTCTTGGCGAATAATGAGTGTGTCTGTGCACCTGTGCATTGCATCAAGCATACATTCATTGAAGAGAGAATTGAGAGCCTGCGTGTTGTGAGTCAAACAGTCCATTTTAAACCTAATGGAATTAACGGAATTCAGTGAAGTAGTGTGCATTAAAAACGGTATCATTCATGGCTGGGACAGACATCCCAGCATGCCTCGGAGCATGTTTTGTGTCTATTTGTTTATTTTTTATTATCAAGTTATTAAGTTGTTATTGGCTATGTGGAGTGTGTGGGTGTGTACCGGTATGTTATTATTTATTGTCTATGACAAATTGGTTGCCAGTTTCCACCATGGGTGATAGAGAGGCAATTAAGGGGAAGCTCCCCCTCCCCCCTCATTTATCAGTTGGTCAGTGTTTCTACAAAAAGTTGGTGTCTTGTCTCTTTTGGATCAGCAAACCACGAGTCATTGCAATTCAGTAGATGAATTCATTAAGTACAGTTATGTGTCATGATCATCACACCTGGTAACTCAGCTCTTGTCTTCTGTTTGGTAAATTAATTCCCTGTACGTGCTTCTAAAGTAAGACCACAACTGACAGTATTTAAAGACATTTGAGTCAGTGGTGTGTGGCTTGTTGCTATAAAGCAACTCTATAAACTAATCCACACCCGAAAATAGACAAACTACAAGATCTGCAACGCGTTATTGAATCATGGCGGGTCAGTAGGGCCTACGGTGATACGTACTGTATACCGGTATGTCGCCACGTTCTTGCAAATACACAGCCCTGATGCTTGCACAGATTATTCTGGAGCATCACAGGAGCAGAACCACACCGCCAAATACAATGCAACAACAGTGCAATAAATTGTTTTAATCTTGTCAGGGGTGTCTGACTGAACTGTTTTGTTTTTCTTTAGTGAATAACGTGACTACAGACCCTATTCACCCTGTTTATATTCTTCACTGTAAGAAGAATTGCTGAAAAGAGAAAGTACAACCTGCAGTATATTAGGCCTGCATTACAGAACTCAGCACTCATTATTCTCACAACTAGGACATTTACAACAATTGTGTTCAAGTGGATAACTCTGGACAAAAACTACTGCCGATGCCCACAGGAACTGCTACAAACTATACACATTATGTAATTATGAATACTTTTACAATAATTCAGTTCTTTCCACTAACCATGAAGGAGGCCATGATTTCCGTGTTTGTTTCAATGACATCGCTCATTTAGGTTGCAGCTCTGAACTTCCAACCTTAAATTCTGACTTGGACGACTGCTCACTTATTATGATTTATTTTCAATAGTTTGAAGGGTTTTTTGTTTGTTTGTTTTGTTTGTTTGTTTTGAAGGCAGCATATTGTTGCTGTCGGGCAGAAATCTTGTATCTACGAATGCCCTCATTCATTTTGTGTCACACAAAAGTAGCAAAAATAGCAGATCTAAAAGCTCACCTTGTAGATCAGCTATTTTCACTATTTTAAATTTAAATAATAATAATAATATATATTTTTTTAAAAGGACGTGTTTGGACTTACAAGGTCTCCACCCGACAGCGACGATACGAGACCCATCGGAAGGAATGATGCTGCAGCAGGTGTAAGTTCTCCTCACCAGCCACTGTTGACTGCAGTGTTACTAAAGCAGAGGAGCTTACACTGTTAAGTGGTACAATTATGTCACCTCGTCAGGGCAGAGTGTGTGTATCCCATCCCCGCAGCGGAGGAGAAAAACCGCCAGAGAAGCAGTTTTTCCTGCTGTTGTGTTGTTGGCTGTACAAGCAGCACTCTGCTGCTTACACTTAAAACAGTTGTATTTATTTTTCCACAACCCTCGATATGTGCTGTATATATATTTATGTAAATATTGTTCTAGCTCTTAACACCCATATGAGTAAACCATTACATGGCACTTTTCTGTTTCAAAGTGCTTTACAGATTAAATAGAAGTGGAAAGCCTCCTCCATCACTATGCAACTCAACTGCAGAGATATATTTGAATTTCCACCTAAAGACAGTGATTCCTAACCTGTGGGCCATTGAGCCGTGAGGGTATTGCAAGTGTGCCACCAAATAATTGGCTTAGTGCTTAAGGCACATACCACAATACGACACGTGTATATGCTGTATAGGCTCAGGCGCAATGCCTGTGACTAAGCGAGTCGCAGGTTTGATTCCTGAGCTCGTTGACCTTTGCTGTGTGTCACTCCCCGTCTCTCTTTCCCTGTTTCATGCAGGGGCATAGTTCCGCCTATTTAAAGTGATTCCAATACGGAACAAAAACTTCCTATGATTGGCCGTTAGTTGCGCTGTTTCCCCCCCCGGCCGATCGCAAAAAGAATTGTTCTCCATTGGACCCCATTCATTTTCCCCTTTCGTTTTCTAACCTTAATTAACATTTTCATAAATACTTTATGGTTCCTATCGCTAGTTAAAAATTGCCTTTCAATTACCACGATATGCGTTTTGTGAAAATACGGTCCCATTTATGTTAAAATTGATGATAAAGTTGCGGGGGGAGTGGCCAACTAAACTGATACCAGCCGGCTGTGTTCTTCTTCGTGTGCTGTATTTCGGGAGGCTCCGACCACATTATCCCATGTATCTCTGCGGTTGCACGTGACCGTTGGCAGCCAATAGCCTCCTCTGGTCGCATTTCAATCTATGATGGCGACACCCATGTCAAGGACCCAAAATACTTCAGTTGCGCTGCATAGAAACCAATGGCTTCGCACTGTCCATATATTTTACGGTCTATGGTTTCATGTCTATCTCCTCCACAGTGTTATCTAAATAAAGGCAGAAAAGCCCCTAAAACAGACGCACGCACGCACGCACGCACGCACACACACACACACACACACACACACACACACACACACACACACACACACACACACACATATATATATATTTGTATATATATTTAAGTATATGGTTGCATTGATCCCTGCCAGAACACACTTGTTTGATTGATCATTCAAATATAAATGCTCTGAATAATGAATAATGAATCATGCATCCGACCCATCTGACCACTTCACGTGAGTTTAACATGTTAAGTGGTTACATTACGGGTTAAGTGGTTAAGTTGCGTAAAATAGAGTTTTCAAAACGTCTAGTCGGACTAGTCCCTACATCACGTCTGCATATTCAGAAAATTATACCTCTGTAACTTATTACTTAAATTAAGAAACTTTGAGTTATGTCATACAATATACAGTACATATTGCCACAACAAGCTCTTAAAACAAACCTGGCTTGCCTGCCTGAGTTTGCAACATAATGCTTTATTGCTTTCTCAAGGTCTCGATATGAACGCAAACTTGTGTTGAATAATTCAGGTAATTCAGACTTCCAATACACCAATGATTTAGACTCCCAGAGTTTATTCTCATGTTTGTTTTAGTTTATCGACATTACATACAGTAAACGCTATGAATCATACATAATGGTTAAAAATAATCGAGGATAGCCTGACTTATTTCCATTATTCCTTTATTCACTTGCACGCATCTTCTAAAAAATAATTGGCCTCCCTACTCTCAACCTGCCAGCCCTCATTGACACCGCCACCATTATTATTTTAGGAGATGTGTTTGTGAACTTTCAGGAGCTTCTTTCCGCTGGTAAAGGAGAGCATGGTGAAATAGTATAGGTGGCACAGTACAGGAGGATGGGTTCAACAACACTACTGTACAAAAGCATTAGGAGGTGGGGTTTGACAGAAAGAGCCATAAGCACCGATCTGAAGGTAAGAGTGCAGCAATCCCAACACCAGTAAGACGCCCTAAGGGCGATAACCATTTCTGGAGTCTGTGAGGTCAGATATAGATGTATCGGCAAGCTCCATATACTGTATGGAGATGTCTTGGCATTATATGGAGAGTGACAAGAGGCGCGATGCATGGACGGACAGACGGACATGATCTGCAGGTTTTCATACTAAATGTGACCTACAGTCGCAATAAAAGTGCATCAAGCTCAAGGTAATGCACCAATCTTATCTCAAGGTAATAGTGCATGTGATGGCTGGGAGCCTGGGACCACAGCCACACATTGAGACGAGACTCCTCACACCCATTTTCACGTTTGTATTATACCCTTTTGTATTGACAGTTGCAGCAATCTTATTTAAGACATAAAAACACAACCAGTGGATAATTGTTTATTGGCAATATGCATCATGTACTAATACTTTTTGCTCTTTGTGCAGCTGGAGTATGGTACTAGAATGGCATAGAAAGAGGCTGGGGGTGGAGCCAGTTTGGATGGACCATACCAAGACACCCAATTGAGAAGGGGGGTATTGGGATTGGTTTGGTTTAGTTTACTTAAAGTTAATTGCTGTCCTCCCCTGTGTGTCATTATTGGTTTGGTCCACCCCTATATAAGTCCCAATGACCGTCTCTGCAGGAAAAGCCACCAATGTAATTTTCTCTACCCCGCGATTCTTGCCCGGCAGATTGCACTGGGTGGCAAATTCACACCGGAAGTTCTGTGAATAACATTAGAGATACTCGGCTCAGGAATATAAAAGAAAACATATCACACATTGTTTTCTGCTGTGTTGCTTTTCGGTGTGTACGCTGTATAACTTTATGGAGGTAGCCTATCTAAAGAGCACAAAGTATGTTTCTGAATTAGCTAGTATCGTGAGACTCTCCACCATTTCCAGCCAAATCTTGCGATAGCTCCGAGACAGAAACTATACTTGCCGCTGCTTAGATCCCTCAATAAAATGATGTGCTCTGCGCATCGAAAAGCAAGTGATTGTAGAAATACCTGTGATATGTCTTCTTTTATATTCCTGAACCGATTATATGACTCATAGACTCTAACAGGGACGGACTGGGACTAAAATTCAGCCCTGGCATCTTGACTAGACCAGCCCCCACAACCAGCGTGTGCAGATACTCTACCGACTCGTCTGGTCGAGGGCAGCACATATAAATACACAATTAAGCTTTTAATACCACAACTTTTACACCACCAACAAGCGGAGTATGAACATGATTAGTGCCAAAATGTGTCAGAACTTTGGCAAGTTAGCTAATGAATGGAAAATAAGCATATTGATCTGAGAATTGGACAAACAAGTTGTATTGTATTGTTCAATATGCTACATAGGCTACTGTATATTATATACTAGAGCATGACACAGACAACAAACTGAGACTCTGCACACAGAACAAAATCTATACTCCGCACCCAACGGAAAACAACAAACAATGCTTGCAGGGCAGAATTAGGACGATACCCACTCATTATCAAAGTAAAAAATCAAACCTCGGTTCGAAGTGGAGCGGTGAATCTGAGCAGCTATACCCTGTGTGTGTTGCTAAATGCCTAAACTGTAAACTGTAAACTGTGCCTGTGAGTGAGTGGTGAGTGTGCCTGGCCTGCACAAAACAGCGCCCCTCATTTAACTAGTGTGTTGTGTGTGGCCACTCAAGGTATTGCCAGGCTACGGACACGGCCAGCCACCCAGCCACCCACCCAGCCACCCAGGGACATACCCACGGACATACCTGTCTATTGGGAGCGCTTTCACCGCTCCAAAAAGAGAGCACTTAAATTCTATAATCACCTAAAATAAAGCAACCAGACACTCTCCATAACATAGCCCTCAACCATACCCACTGAGCATTTTGAGGTTTATTAGTTGCCTAATAGTGGTGTTTTTATCTTCTACACCACGCGTTGAAAATCAGTGTTGTAAAGGTCTAGATTTGACATTTTTTGCTAGTTGTTTAATCGGCTATATTTACACGGGTTGCTACACTAGACCACTATTAGTCGGATACAAAAAGTCTACATTTCGCCGTTAGCGGCCGTCGAAAGTAGTGAAAAGTAGGGCGACGGTGATATTCGATCTAGTGATCTCTGGCACTCAAGTCGGCAACACTATCCATTCGGCCATCAATGCAGATACAGTATGATAGTATAGACTTTTTGGCCGTATTAAAAGGTGACATTGCCCACCTGTGTTCATTTTAGGGTAGTGCGCATTGTTGAGGAAACTAAATATATTGGGCGCCTAATAAGCCTATAGCGATTACAATTATTTTGTTTAATCAATACGTATTGAATGATGTGGCGGGGGCGGCGCCGCGGCTGTGTTTGACTGTGTGTGTTGCTGTCAGAAATGTAATTCAGAGTAGCATGCTGTCTGGACGTTTCCACTTTACAGTGAGTGACTGACTACACACAATCACGGTAATTAATTAACACTCTACCGGCTTACCACGCCTTAGTATCAAGGATAACTTTTACATGGTCTAAAGATAGTCGTTGAAATGCTGTATTTAAAACGACTACACCCAGACCGTCCAGACGTATACCTTATAGTGATGAATGGCTATTAAAATAATTTTACACCAATATTTGCAGTTCTGCAACGTGCAGTTTTTTTTAAAATAAATATTTATTAAAACAGGGATTAACTTCAATTGTCTAAATTCTGTCTAAATATAAACGTAGATACGCCGACTATACTTAGTCGGCTAAATCTCGGCTAGATCTAAACTATACTTAATAATGATCAACGGATATTATAATTATGTTAGTCCAATATTAGGAGATCAGTTAAGCACCTTACTGTTGTTTTTTTAATAAATAGTTATCGAATTATGGAATAAATTGCAAAGTTTATTTTCGGTGTGAATATAACCGGATTCTAGCTGGTTGAAATGATGGCTAAAAAATAACTAGTCGTGTAATATTTGAATATTTTTTTGTTTACAGTGAGAAAACACTACAAACATAATGTAATGTCCTCTTCAAAGCATAAAACACAGACTGCAGTGAGGCCTCAGTGTCTTCTCTTCCAGAGGGAGATTGACACTAGAAACTCAGCTGTTAACACAAAGCAATCTGTTGGACATTGAGTTTGATATGTCCATTCTAAACAACTGTTGCAGTGGGCCGCTAGGCTAGGGGGCTGCCCAGTGGCAAAAAAAAAAAAAAGAAAAATGCCACTGGGCGCCCCTAATGTTATTCACCAAACTTCCGGTGTGAATTTGCCACAGAGTGCGACGAATCTGCAGACTGGAATCAAGTGGTATGAGTCATGAGTGTCATTTCCTGCTCATCTTGTTCCTAGATACTAAGTCCCCTCAAGTGTCAGTATTAGTTGAGTTAATTTCC
>NC_137811.1:28801136-28871136 GCF_963921795.1 Nannobrachium achirus
AAAGAGAGAGAGAGAGAGAGAGAGAGAGAAGAAAATGGAAAGTGAGGTGGGAGTTCCCAAGGGACACAATGGTGGTTTTACTTTTAGTTGACATATTGAGCGGTGGTGGTGGTGCTGTGTGTGTGTGTGTGTGTGTGTGTGTGTGTGTGTGTGTGTGTGTGTGTGTGTGTGTGTGTGTGTGTGTGTGTGTGTGCGTGCGTGCGTGCGTGCGCGTGCGTGCGTGCGTGCGTGTGTGTGTGTGTGTATGCCTGCGCACATATTCCTGCGCGCATATTGTAAGGATATACATGTCTGTGCATGAGCGCCTGCCTGTCCATGTGTTTTTCGTATGCGTGTGTCTGTATAATATAATGCTGTGTGCATGTGGGTGAGTGTGTGCATATACTGACCCACCTCCCACCCCACGTTCAACCCCATGGCCCCATGGGAGATTAGAGAGAGACAGAGAGAGAGAGAGAGAGAGAGAGAGAGAGAGAGAGAGAGAGAGAGAGAGAGAGAGGAAAAATCATCCATGAAAAAAATTACAGACAGACAGACATACATACAGACAGACATGGAGTCAGATGTAGCGATAAGCCAGCCAGTCGACAGACAGACAAGTGGACAGAGAGGCAGATAGGCAGACAGACAGATAGGGAGGAAGGAAGAGAGAAAGACAGATATACAGTACAGGCAGACAGACAGATAGAGGCAGACAGGGAGGCAGACAGAATGGCTTAGCATTCATTGTTAACAATGCAGAGTCACTGAATTCCACAGAATAGACTGGCCTCCCATACAGTGAACTAACGTACTTACACATGGTACAGACACAATGGACCTCACATACAACTATATGCCAACCGTCCCTTGAAATAAGGAATCGTCCCTTATTTGGAAACTAAAAGATACAAGACTAGTTATTGAACTGATAAATCATAAGGGACACACTTTGTTCCTTAGTTTTGGGAATGACACACATCTTAAAAGTTCAAACAGCTCATACACATACAGTATACTACTATAGTGAGACACCTCAGGGCGACATATCGGACCAGTTACTCATATGGAGACCCCTGCATGATAGTGAACAATGTGATGTCAGAACATGCCTACAGTATATAGGCATTACCAAATATGGGCATTCCCAGATATGCGCATAATTGCGACCGTTAGGGAGCAGTTTACTACCAAAACCTCCACCGGCCGTCCGTCCGTCCGTCGGTCACACGTCACACGTCACACCTTTGTGTACGTTGCTGTGGCAACAGTCTGTTGTTGCTGGTCTGTTAGTGTACGTTAGCAACCACCTTAGCAACCATGGTTTTACCCTAGCAACCAACTGTTTACCCTAGCAACCAACTGTTTACCATAGCAACCATGTTTTTTTACCCTAGCAACCAACTGGGCATAAAAGGGATTCTGTTAGGGATCTCCATATATGGGCATAAAAGGGATTCTGTTAGGGATCTCCATATATGGGCATAAAAGGGATTCTGTTAGGGATCTCCATATATGGGCATAAAAGGGATTCTGTTAGGGATCTCCATATATGGGCATAAAAGGGATTCTGTTAGCTGTTAGTGATCTCCATATATGGGCATAAAAGGGATGCTGTTAGGGATCTCCATATATGGGCATAAAAGGGATTCTGTTAGGGATCTCCATATATGGGCATGAAAGGGATTCTGTTAGGGATCTCCATATATGGGCATAAAAGGGATTGTATCCCAGATGATGCCCTGTTAGGAGATCCACACTAACAGAATCCATATATGGTCCTACCGACAGCTGCTATGAGCCAACCCTGGCGATAAGGTCTGAGTCGAAGAAATGCTTCTTTCCTGGCAAGAATTGCCCCTTTATACTGTAGGGCTCGTTTGTGTATTGTATGACATCACGCCACATCATCGGCTGAGGACTGTGTGATGTCATCATATCTCCATATATGGAGACATAAGTTGCTCATGCCCAAATATGGGCTGGTGAGGTCAGACTTAGTGTGATGCGTAGGTTATCTCCATATATGGAGATTCAACTTCGTATCCATGGCAAACTGTCAACTGCCCGTATGTCTTGATAATTGGTAAAACAAACTTTTGGCCTATTTGTGGAGATAAGCGACCAACGGTCGCTTATCTCCCGATTAGGGAGTCTTACTGGTATTGATAACATCGGGACAGGTTGTGACTTGTGATGACATCAGCAATCTCCATATATTGGCATAAAAGGGACATCAAGCCAGAGCGTGATGTCTTAGCGGCAAACCCATTCTGTTAGGTGCTTCCCCTGACATCACAGTGACATCAGAGCATGATGTCAGAGTGACAAACCCTTAGACAAACCCATAGAACTACTGTGTCAGGTGTGACGTACAGAAAGACAGAGATACGCGGACAAGATGTGTTGGTTTTCATAGCAAACTTGCGACCTACGGTCGCAAAAATACAGGTTGTAATATAATTCACAAACTGTACATTTCTTTCTGGGCATTTTTATTAGAATGTCAGGTACTGTACTATGAGTTTTACCACGTCACAATTTTACACCAGGTATAATGGAGTGGGTGAAATTATTTTGTGCAAGCTTCCTATGAATTGCATTTACGCTGTTAGTAAAGAATAGTAAATGAGTAAAACATCTAGAGTCCTGCTGTCAAAATATCAAATAATAAAAAAGCTAATATCAAATCTACATAAAATGTACATGTACCGTAGTATGTGGCTACAGTCAGACACTGTATCCTAAAGTGTATTGTGTTCTGCAGTCTGTACTGCAAAACAAAAGTCTGAGACAGTACGTGTGGGTGTAAAATAGAAGAGTACAGTCAAAGTGCAGCAGACATATTGGTAAACATGGGCTCAGCGCCTGTTCAGCCGATTGATGGCCTGGCTGTTGAAAATGTCCCTTTGTACAGCATTTGATACTGCGGTGGTAGCGCCTGCCTGTTGGTAGCAGCATGAACAGATTGTGTCTGGGGTTGTTAGTGTCTTTGATGATCCCCTTTGCCGTGGCAATGCACACCACCTGGTGTATAGCTGGGTCTGGAGCTCACCTCTCAGAGCCTTGTATAGAGAGTTCTGCCAATGCAGGGTCAGAAAGAGTGCCGGTTACGTGGTTCATGCGCGCACTACAAACGGAGCGCGGTTGCCGAGAGCAGGATTGTAGTCATCTTTGAGAAATACCGTGCAGCGTTTACTCGCTGAGCGAGTGTGTCTGTGTCTCATCACGGCGCAGTAAATGGTAAATGGTGCATTTATATATAGCACCTTTATCCAAGGCGATGTACATAGATTGTGCATTACATTCACCCATTCACACACACATTCACACACCGATGGCGGAGGAAAACATGCAAGGCACCAACCTGCTCACCGGGAGGCACCAACCTGCTCACCGGGAGTAACTAGGGGTTCAGAGTCTTGCTCAAGGACTCTTCGACATTAATTCAGGGGGAGCCCGGATTCGAACTGGGAACCCTTCGTGCTCTAATGACTGTTTCTCTACCCCTGAGCTATGTTGACCCAAGCGGGAGCCCCCACGGCACCTGTGCTCCGTCTGAAGGGCCCTTAACTCGAAATGTCACTTTTCCCTTATATACTCCAATGCATTCTGTAAACATCCGGTCTGCGCTTTCTCCATTGGTGAATAGCACTATTCACCAATAGATGTTTATGTACAGTAGAACTAGAAGACCTGGCCCCATGAAGTGAACGGGGGTGGCGCGACTCTCTCTAATACAAGGCTCTGTCACCTCTGAGCTCCAGGCACTCTGACGCGTGCTGGGCCATCTGCCCTAGGGATGAATACATTTTCAGGTTACTGGTTGATTATTATTTCCTGTTTACCATGTCTAAAAAATAATAAGCAATTTTGGGCTTGTTTTTAAAGTGTAGTACGCTTATTTGGGCTTGCATCCTAATGTTTTTTAAACCAGTGGTTCTAACATTTTTGAGCGGTGGTCACAACGCTCCTATACGTGGCCGTGTGTGTGGGTCTGTCTGTCTGTCTGTCTGTCTGTATGCGTGTCTGTCTGTATGTAGCCTGTATGTAGTACCTTTTGTGACCACACATGTTAAGGGAGGGGCGCTGTTGTTCAGGCCAGGCCAGACACACACACACACACACACACACACACACACACACACACACACACACAATATATATATATATATATTTGTTTTGCTGTTGCGCAGCCTCCACGACCACCGCTCAGTTCACACGGGTGTGTTTTTTTCATGTCAAGGAGCCCCAGAAGTATTTGTTGACGCGTTGTGAGCTTGTAGATCTGCCATTTTCAAATAGCGGATATGATGTTAAGTGGTACAACTTAGCCTAGTTGCTTATTTTGTGCTTGTTTTCATATTGAATGAAGCTTCTGTTTCTCTTGCAAAATCTGACAACCATGCGGATAACCTGCATTACACCTGCAGTCAAATAAGGAGTCAACTTCATTGAACGAAGCAGCACACAGAGAAAAATGCAGGGGCCAAGAATAAGATGAATAAACTCATGACAACACCTGTGTTATTGATAACACCGGACATCATTGCATACGTTTTATGTGCATACATTGTCTCTCCTGGCAGAGAGAGGTAATTGCAGAAATGTCCAAAATACTATAAGGATAGTGTCTAGATATGTCGCCTTATCGATGTGCCGAAAAAAGCATTGTTTTGCAGCAAAGTAATATAAATGTCATCAACAACAACATTTGCATTTGACTCGAAGTCCTTCACCATTGTTTTGTGTAAGCCTTAAAGTCGAATGGAGCCACGTAGGGCTCTAGAGCAAGGGTCTTCAACAGGGGGTCCGGGACCCCTAGGGGGACCTCAGAGTTACTACAGGAGGGTTTCCAAATATTTGTGTGGTAGAAACCTTTTTTAATTTCTTTTTATAATAACCACTTTAACCCTAGTGTCCATATTCTGAGAACTTAAGCCAAAAAGAGTAGATCTACAAGCTTGTAGATCGGCTATTTTCTGCAAAGAGGTTTGGTGTATAGGGGAAAAAGAACAGACTAAGTACATACAGAGTGAAAGGTGAGGTTTATTAAGTATTGACGGTTCAAGTGGTTAAATATCTGAAAACACAAATTGACAAATCCAAAATACACTGATGATTGTGCTGTCATTGTCAAACAATGAAACTACTGCATTGAATCTATGAAAAGGTTGTGGGGGTCCCTGCTTCATCTCTCTCAACTAAGGGGTCCTTGGCCTGAAAACCTTGACCCCTGCTAGAGTCCTCTTTCTCTCCTCGGTGAAATCTGACTCTGCTACTTACTCTGTGCTGCAACTATCTTGCACACACACGGGCAATTGAGCATATAGCAGAGGCAGACACTTTCATATTCAGTTTATAATTGTAGTGTCTGTCAACCGTTTTTCAATTTCATGAACGTGGGTGGGTGCTGATATGTGAAAATTAAAACTAGGCCTAAATGGGTCTACTCCGCACCACCCTCTGTAGCACTCTGTAATTGAGGGCAGTGCACTTCCCATAGCAGGTAGTGATGCACCTCACCAGGGGCGTCACACCAAATTCTGGGCCCTGGGTACAAGGATTCACTGCGGGCCCCCATGAATGTTAACTATTGAAAAATAGCAGATATACAAGCTCACAGCGCGGCACCGAGTGCCGCGCTGCGAGCTTGTAGATCTGCTATTTTTGAAAAATCGTGAAAATGTGTGCCAAGAAACCTATGTTTCCATGTCAGTGATGCTCAAACTTTTTCATGTGAAGGACCCCCCATCTCAAAATGTTTCGTTTCAGGGACCCCCCAGAAGCAAAATTTGATTTACAAATGTTCACTTAAAAAAGACATATGTTCAAAGATTTGCGCACATTTTCACGACTTTAAAAAAATAGCAGATCTACAAGCTCGCAGCGCGGCACTCAGTGCCGCGCTGTGAGCTTGTATATCTGCTATTTTTCAATAGCTAAAGTTACTAGGGCCCCTCCACCTTGGGCCCTCGTAACTCAGTCCCACTTTCCTACCCGTTGTGACGCCCCTGCACCTCACCACACTCTCAGTGTTGCTGCTGTAGAATGTCCTGGCTAAGGATACATGCGCCGTTTCAAGTCTTCGGGCTTTACTGCTCTTTTCCTGAAAATGTCATGCAAATGTACGTATTTTTGCAGGTTTTACAGGTTTCTTTCCCTGTTTTGCTTTTCTAATTTTCATGGAGAATGGAGTGTATTTTTGCAGAAACCTGCAAATGGGAAGAAATCACTCCATTCCCACTGAAAAGCAGAATCCACCTTATAGATTTAAAGTCAGAGAAGAAGAATATTCAAAGACAGTAGACAGACAGTATACTGTACAGTGTTCAAAATGTACATATCCATAAAACAACAGTGGAAAAAACACTTGACCTGTCGGTGTCTATTTATCAGTGGTGGGAAAAGTACGTAAGTAAAAATATCAATACAGAAATACTTATATGTTACAAGGGAAAGTATGGAATTCAAAATGTACTTGAGTAAAAGTACAAAAGTATTGGTATCAACATGTACTTAAAGTACGAAAGTAGACCCTACTCATTATGCACAATGTCGCATTTCACAAGTTTTGAAATGTATAAAAATCCTTTGAAAATAGCAGATCTACAAGCTCACAATGTATCGCATTGCTTGTAGATCGAGATCGAGCTTGTAGATCGACTATTTTCAAATGGCCAAATTATATAGGGCTGAAGTGGTTAATGTAGGCCTATGACTTGTAATAATTATCATATACCACGTTTTCAAATAATTGCAGTGCAGTAAAAGTACAATATTTGCCTCTGAGATGTAGTGAGAGTAGAAGTAGAAGTATTGAACATTGGAAATACTCCAGGAAAGTACATTTTGTAAAAGTCCAAAATTGTACTTAAGTACAGTACTTGAGTAAATGTACACCACTGCTATTTATGTGGGTGAGGTACAGTACAGTACACACATCTCGAGTTTGACCCGACGAAGAGCCTTGGCTCGAAACGTTGTCACTGAATGTCAACTGGAGCAGAGATGAGTGTGCAGGTGTATTACCGTATTTTCTTCATATTACATTCCAATCCAGCACCTCAACCAAGTGATGTGCGTATTATATTCGTTTTAGTATGCTGAGGAGGAACATGAAATCACTGTACCTTTCCATAGCAACGCTCACGATGGAGATGAGGGAGTGAACAATCAGCTCCTTGGTTTTCTTGACGATTAGGGCAAGGTTGTTCTCTTAACAACACTGCCAGTGATTTAATCTCTGCCCTGTCATGTCGTCATCATTAATGACACCATCGTGTCATCGGCATACTAGATGATAAAGTTGGAGTTGTACATGATCACACAGTTGCCCGGACAGCAAGTCCAGTATTCTGCTGCACATGGTCGGGTGCAGGCCCATGTCCCTGGGCCCGGTATGGATGCTTGGCAGGAATGAATCGAATGATCACGTTGAATGCTGAGCTGTAGACATTGCAGCATTTGCACAAAACAGTTACTCCCCTCCAGGCGAAAAAGGGCAGTGTGAAGAGCCATGGCAATTGCATTGTCAGTAGGGGAGCGTTTCGCTGTTTCTATGTGTCATCTTTTTGACACCCAAACCTAAGCCTTACCATAACCCTAGCCTCCGTGGGGTGAGTCGCTAACCCTCCCGACGTTCCGTTGTCGAAATGATGGTCGTTCGAAAGAGCGAGATTTCCCCTGTCATTGTTTAAAGCACTGACAACACTGACAACTAAATAATGTGTGTTTGGCAGGGATGAGTGTGTAGAATTGTTGCCATTTGCCTTAAAGGTTTTATAAGTTATTGTAAAATCTTGAAATACTGCTATTAGTTCCAAAAGCTTTATACCAAGTTATCCCTGCTTATAACAGCAAATCTACATTCATAAGCAAGTTTTTCTGAAGCAATGTGACACAGCTCTGTTTACACATCTCTTTATTCCCTTTTAATTGCACATACATTTCGTTGACATTTTTGATTGGCTTGTTTCACATTTGCTTTGGCAATGTAAATGTATGCTCTGGACAAATAAAGCCCCTTTGAATTGAATTGGCCTTAAAGAGGTACACAATTACCTGTAATGATCTGGAGTCAGCTGTAGCACACGGTTATGCCTTGCAGGCATCACTCTTCTCCCCTCAATAACAAGGGTGATCTCCTTTCAAATTGTTTTGGTGGTCTAAGTGTCCTGCGATGGCTGCATGCAGGCTTATCTGTGGTGTTGTAAATCCTCCTCAAAGCACAGCATGGCTTTGTATCCCATGACAGGCATCTTATAGGCCAGGCACCTTGAGGAACAACGTGACCGATGAAGAGTCCATGATTACGCTAATCCAGAACCAACCCAGACCTCACATGTCCCAGGTGTAGTAAGATACTGTCTCTTTTCCACTACCAGATCTATGCAAACCATGCCGTGCTGTGAATGGTACACTACGGTTCAGTTTCTGATAAGGTTTCATTTCTGGTAGTTCTGGTTTTAATCAAAATCCATCCATCCATCTTCAACCGCTTATCCGGAATCGGGTCGCAAGGGGTAACACTTCCAACAGAGATGTTGTCTTCCCTTTCCAGAGCAACATTATTAGCAATGAGCAAAAAGAGGAAAAAATCCAAGTCCAGGCACTCAGGTGGATTTAACAATAAAAGGCCTTTATTAAATGGTCTAGAACATTATTAAAAAACACCAACGCGTTTCGGCAAATGCCTTCTTCATGGTGCTACTTTATTAGTGTAACATTATTAGCAACTTCCTTCTGGGGGATCCAGAGGCGTTCCCAGGCCAGTGTGGAGATATAATCCCCCCCATCTGGTCCTTGGTCTGCCACGTGTCTCTTCCCAGTGGGACGCGGAGTGAGGACCTCCCTAGGGAGATGCTCGAAGGTTGCTCGGTATATCGAGAGCTCTACCTTCTGGCTTCTGGCTCAGCTCTCTTTTCGTCAAAACAGTGCGGGACAGCGACTGCAATACCGCTCCTGCTGCTCCCATTCTCCGAATGATGTCCTGCTCCGTTTTCTCCTCTCTAAAAACATCACAATCCTTCACCGGTTCTGGAAAGTGTCAGGTTATGGAAGGTCCTGGGCTGACCTTCATAGTGGAACAGAGCCATATGATGACATCTCATCTACAGTGACATTATTCATTATCACCAGCCAATGATGGACACCAACACACCAAGCCATGCCACTAGTGATGGACTCGAGCGAAGCAAAGCTGTATAAGGCTTTGAGTTAGTGCGTGTGTGTGCATGAGTGTATGATTATGATTATGATGATGATGGGTGATGATGATGATTATGATGCCTTTAAAAAGTAGTACAGTATGATGGGTATCTATGAAAACATTACAGATAAGAGAAGTGTGTGTGTGTGTGTGTGTGTGTGTGTGTGTGTGTGTGTGTGCATGCGTGCGGAGGGGGGGGGGGGGGGGGGGGGCATTGGGTGATTGAAGCCCAGCATGGTTTCCATGGTAACTAAACCCAGCCCTGGCACTCCAATCAGTAGGACTGCAGCAGGAGAACCCCTGCTGAGATCACACACACACACACACACACACACACACACACACACACACACACACACACACACACACACAAACTCTCTCTCTCTCTCTCTCATGGCCACACGTACGCACGCACGTGTGCGCACACACACACACACACACACACACACACACACACACACACACACACACACATCCTAGTCTTGTTACAGATACTATGACATAAGAAGACATGCACACATACACACATACAGGGTGCACAAGCACACTCACACAGAACTCCTGCTGAGCGGACACACAACAAACCTCAACATGCACACAGGGACCCCCTGGTGAGTGTAAGAACGGACTCACACACACACACACACACACACACACACACACACACACACACACACACACACACACACACACACACACACACACACACACACACACACACACACACACACACACAAAGCCTTTTCCTTTTTGCTTTAGAATTTGTCACAGTTAGCGGGCAGCAGGGATTGGGAAGCAAAGAAACAGTTCCGCCATTTTTCTTAAACAACGACCACATAACACCCTGCTACGCCACTGTCGGCCATTTTATAAACCCACTGACAGAGAGAGAGAGAGAGACCCACACACACACACACAGCGGTGGACAGAGAGACAGATATATAGCCTGAATTATACTTCAGTTGCGAGCCATGGCATGCCGTGTGCTGAAAATTACAGATCAACAAGCTCACAACGAATTGCGGTGGGACACGTTCGTTGTGAGCTTGTAGATCTGCTATTGTCAGTGTGCGACACCGGCAAACTATTAATAATAAATCAGGGAGAGAGAAAGAGATGGACAGAGTGAAAGATAAGAGTAGGAAGGAGGAGGCAGACAGACGTGAAGAGGACAAGCTGGGAAGTACTGTAGGCTAGTTTGTTGAAAACATGAACTGGCCTTGACATGAATGAGAGAGGAGAGAAACAGAAGTGTGCTGATAAGATAGAGAGAGGGAGATTGAGATCTGTTATGCAATGAAAGGCTTGAAGGAGGGAAACAGAAACAGGCTCCTTGTCAGAACTCGTTATAATCCAATAGCATCACTTTAAGAAAGATCCTCATCACTCTTTTCTTCACTCTGTTGCCATGCCGTTCTTCACCCCGTCCTCGCCACATGGTGGACAGTAACAAAGTGCTGTTCGTATAATGTTTTGGAGGATTTGTACATTACTTGAGTATTTGTATTTTGGATACTTCATTCTTCACTCCACTAGATTTCAAACTAAGACACATATTGACTCCACTACATTTCTAGGGAAAAGGTACATTATTATGATCTAATTAGTGTGGTTGCCCAACCAGACTATAGTACTTGTCTGACTTTCTTCTTCCACCCTTCCATCCATCCATCCATCCATCCATTTCCAGATCAACTTCATTTTGCTGCTCTACTCCTCCTGCAGTTTCGGTGGCACGCACTTGGGCCATATGTCAAATTACCGACCAGCTTCAACGGGAATCATGTGCGTGCATTTTGCTAAGAGATACGTTATATAGTTTGATTTATATATTAATTTATTACTGAATTAATCTTCTCCATTGACTTGAATGGGAAAATGCAAAAATATAACCTTTCCCAAATATGGAGATGACTGAAATCATAGATGTCTGACGTCATAGACCAAGACACTGACATGGAATGCAGATTCAACCAGTATGTCCATATATGGAAATTCCAAGATATGGGCTTAATATTGATGACATCAGGGATCTCCATATATGGGCATAAAAGGGACAAAAGGACTGACACAGAGATCTCCATATATGGCCTTTGATTTATTAGTGAATACATTTTCGGCAACCACGTTTTCTAGTTAAGACCTATGCCTAAATACCGTATATTGTTATTAGCATCATCTTTTATTTATTTTTATTAATTCAAGAACAAACTATTTCACCTCAGCAAGCTATCTTTCCAGGAAGAGAAATGCGTTAGTTTATACTAGCTTGCAATCCCCGTCAATGTGATGTCATTGGCAGGCAGGTTTCTGAACTGTGAATAGGCCACCAATGAGATAAGCCAGGCTTACTCATCTGCGAAGAGAAAAGCCTGGTGACAATATCAGGCAGAGACCGCTCAACTTCCGCCATGAGTATTTTACCGGAAGACGGAACGTCCATTAAACGCAGCACTTCCGCCACTTCCGCCAGAACCAACCGGAAGTTATATTGTGGCCAGGGTGCCAATAAGACAGAGCAAGTAGACAGAAATCACCCTGGGCACGAGCTGCGCTGTGCGTTGCCAAAACATAAGGCTAAGGCTCCCCCAAAAAGACGGCGTCGTGCCAGCATCAAAAAATGAACCGGGGCGAATTTGAGTGTCCGACGTTGACGATGATGTTGGCAGTGGAGCACGCGTTACCAGCGTTGACATTGACGCGACGCTTGAGTGCTCGAATTTGGCGGAAGTGCTGCATTTAAGGGAAGTTACGTCATGCGGTGCAGGTCTGTTTACATCCCCCAGCCAAACAAACCTAAATAGAGTGTAGCTCTTAACAGGTGTAACTTTGTGAGAAGTTTTTGTTAGGATATTGTTTATTGCGAGCACAACCGAAGGAGCGGGAGAAGTAGAACAGATTTTTTTCCAGCGGGGAATGCGGGAATACACCGCACTGTGAGAAAAAAATATATACATAATAAAAAGAACTTCCAGGGAAATTCACACAGAGGAATCCCACCTTTCTAAACACTCTCTGCCGTGCCCAGGCTTTTCTCTTCGCAGATGAGTAAGACTGCTGGCTCCGCGAGGTTAAACAGAAATGGTGCCGTCTTACAACAAGCATCAGTTGTAGCTGAGAAATACAGCACTTGACCAGGAGTATACTTCCAGTCCACCACTGTTTTACCAATCTGCCACAGCTAAAAGAAATAGCCCTGGGAAGATTGGTCTGGCTGGCACTCCTCGGTATGAATTACATTTTCACACCCCAGTTAACTTCTAGGTGATCAATCAGAGTCCACTATAAAGTGGGATTCTTTTTTTTGCTGTCACATTTGAATCAGTTTGTAACTGCAGACAAATATCACTGTGTAGATATTAGTCTGGCCATGCCAGTCCACCAGTGTTTCCCTCCCTATACTCTTCTGTTATCATTCAGATCTTTTCCTCTCTCCATTGTCATTCAGCTCTTCTGTCCACTGTTGTTATTCTGCTCTTACATTCACCAGCAGAGCTGTGTTGCATGTCGTGTCGGCCCCTCATCTCACCCTCCTCAGCCTCATGTCTACTCTACTGTCTAAATAAAGCACAATAGTAACAAACATAACAGTTTTGTATTTTCTCTAAATAGACCCTCAGGTGTAGTTATAATCACGGCACCCTGGCACTTATATATTCTATAGGCTACAGCACTCTTCATGACCCTAAATTATCAGGTCTTAGGTATGTGTTGGTCAAGTGTGTGTATGTGTGTGTGTGTGTGTGTGTGTGTGTGTGTGTGTGTGTGTGTGTGTGTGTGTGTGTGTGTGTGTTTGTGCGTGCACTGATGCAGATAAGTTTTAAGAATAACACATTTTCCTGTGTAGTGAATGGTGAATTCTTCCTGTCCTGCAATGCCCCCTATTGGTATAAAGTTGTAATTGTATTGAAGTTACAAAGTTGAAATTACACTATTCCTGGTTTGATATGTCCTCTTTCTGAGTCAAGAGTCAGAGTCAAGAGATATTTTCAGGGAGCTATTTTTACAAAAATATTACTGACGGCAGCTAGACCGCCAGGTAATTTAAAACTGAATACAAACGGTATTGTCCAAGGGTGGGTATTTCTCTTTAGCTTTATTATTGCACATTTTATCATTCTGAGGTACAAAATCAAACCAGAAAGCAGTTTAATTAAAATATATTTAATATAGGCACAAATATAAAAAGAGCAGCTTCATATCAACCTAATTATCAAAAATTATTGGAATCCTTGTCTGGTCCGTTGCTCTTTCTCCCAGATGTATTAGACCTGTTGGACATAAGACACAGACCCAGCTCTAATGTAGGTTACAGAAAAGTGGCACATTTTATTTTTAGTGCATTGATTTTCATAAATGTTCAGTCAGAGTAAATATTAACGCCACCTGTGTGGGTTAGTTCATTGAAAATAATGGGGGTGTATGTATTGACGCTCCCGGTGTGTGTTTCCCTTAATTAACAAACTATACTAGAAACTGGTCAAACATTGGCCAAATTGTCAAATAACAAGAAGAAAGAGGAAAAACATTTTAAAATAGCGGATCTACATGCTCAGCTATTTACATAATATTTATCTGTGGAACCGAGTCAAACTAAATGTAATGCACAATGTTTGTGTGCATGTAATAAGATGTTGTTGTACCTCAGGAAGAAAGCTTCAGTGTTGTCTTTATCCACATGCTTCGGTTTCAGCTCCGACACGTTATCTGGAGGACACAAAATCACTCATTCACAAATTGAATCCTCTTGAACTGTAACAATAATATTCTCCACCTACAAGTGAATGACTACTTAATTGAATTCACTTTCAACAGCTACAGCACATTGCACAAACATGCTTAATGGTGTCTGATCATGTCACATGGAGGTCTGAGTAAGTAAGTGTGGGTGTTTTCATTACAGTCAGACACTACATCTGATTACACTAATTAACATCCCCCCAACCGACCCCAGTTGAACTGGTACTAATTACAATTTACAATTTAGGCATTTAGCAGACGCTCTTAATCCGGAGCGATTTACAGTAAGCAAGGACAACACAAGGTAATACATCACATGAATAGAAATAGTAATTTAGGATCATAGGTAAACCAAGAACCTGTCATCAGTCTAAACTCTAAAGGGTAATTCCCACCGGACAAGATAAAGATAAAGATAAAAAATATATTTCTCAATTGAAGTGGATGGTAGTGGATGGTAGCATCCAGTGTGGACACTCCCATCCACTTCAATTGAGAACGATATTTCTCAATTGAGAAGAGGTGAGTCTTGGTATACAAGAGCTACTTACACAGGATGGAAGCATGGCAAATAATTGCATCTACTTCTATGACTACCACTGTACAGCACTAATGCGGGACATACCGGTAGATGTAGGACAAAGTATGTAACAGACTGGTACAGTACATTAACGCATTACCCAGTGTAAATGACTTGTGATACAGGGTGTGGCAGTTCTGCTCCGCCCCGCGTGGCCTTGTCCTGTCTCCTCCTCTGTGTGTGCATGTGGATGTTTTGTCAGTCTCTCTCTCTGGAGGGGCTGGTTCAATGGCCTCTTGCTGTCTGTAGGGATAGCTGATAAACAAAGCACACAGCTAGTTACCACAGCACATAGATAAGAGACGTGGAGTTGTGAGGCACGATTCAGTTCAAATCACCAGGTCCGCTGGAAAATTCTGGGTCTCTTCACTTCATCCACAGCTAGCATCAGTATGCACATGAGCAAGGCACTAAACCCCAGTTGCAAGCACCGCACAAAAATAAAGATTGGGTATCACTGGGCAGGCATTTGGGCCACAAACCCCTGGTCCACTAGTTGCTAGTTGATAGGTAATTAATGATTTAAGGCCGGCTGACAATTTCATGGTATCCATTAATATCATCTATTAATGGACGCCAGTCCATCTGGGCAGCTTTGGTGTCAGTAGCCCATGTAGTCTAGTGTCAGTAGGGCTGAGGTAGTGTGTCTACTGCTCTGTGTCACGCTGTGATCCATATGTTTTATGCAATGGCACTCACTGGTGGTGCAATTCTAAGCAACAGAAGCATCTAACATATTTAGACCTTTTTCGTTCAAATGTGTGTGTATGTGTGTTCCTGAACATCAAGACTGAGCACATTCTCCTGTGTGTGTTGGAGTTGGCAGTGCCTGGCTTGGCCTGATGCCATCATCTCCAGTCAAAAGTCCAGCCTTGTTGTTGTAGCTGAGGACCAACAATAGCAGGAAAAGAGGCCTAATACATAAAACGTAGCACTTTATTGCCCAGTGTGAGGTTTCAGAATGTCCTTTGTTGTAGTACTTTGGCCAGTGACAACGAAAGATGCAGTGGTTAACGCAGGACTAGCATCAAAGTACATGGACATAATACAGGGCTGTCCATAGTATATATACCGTAGTACGAGAGGACATGACACTGCCAAGCTGTCTCTGTAAACAAAGCAAGAAAGAAGCTGAGAAGTTACAGTAAGTTCCTCAGTGGACAGGCCTGCTTAATGTCTAATGTACTGTAGCATCTGGGAGATTTCTGGAATGATCTGAGCATCGCTGTTCCCATAAGAGTTACATTTTCAGGAGTGCACTGTTTATAGTCACAGTTCTTCTGTGTTGTGTGTGTACATAATGTCTCGGTGGGGACTTTCCATTCTTTTGGGTATAATTTGTGTACATTCCAGCAGTAAACTTGTGAGTCTTGTGAGGAACTCACAATAAAAACACAACACAAAGGAATTTGCTGACCCACCCTGGGCTGATGGAGTCGTCTGAAACGTCACTTCCTTCCCCCTCCTCTTCCTCATCCTCTTCCTCCAGTATTTGTGTCCAGAAGGGCTGGGTCAGTAACTCTGACCATCCCATCCTTAAAGCACGACAACAAGAGCCATTATTAAAAAGCCATCAGCCTGTGAATTCCAAGCTAATTAAGGATGTAAGCCAGCGTTCTGGTACAATAGTTAATGGTTAACACAGAGTTGTAGTTAGAAAGCCCAGTCGTGTCGTTAGTTAACCCATAGGTGTGGTCAGTAAACCTGGTCATGTAAAAAAAAAAAAAAAAGTGGTTGGAGTTATTAAGCGACATGGCACTTCCTTAAGACACAACAGTGAATTCTACCATCCACCCCACCCACCAAAACTGTGACGTTGACCCGTACAGGACAGGTCTGTAACTCTGACAGTGTACAGCAATCAAACCAAATGGACTCTTACTGGTACATTTGTATTGGTAGTAATAGTAATATTAATTACTATATTATAATAATAATATTTAAACTGACCTCTTTTCAGGGTCCTTGATGAGCAAGCCTTTTAGAAGTCTCTGAAACTCCTCACTGGGTGGACTGGACGATCCTTCAACAGACAGACACATTCATATTTAATATGAGAATGATTAATAAGACATTTTTATTCAACAGGATATTAAGTTACAGTTAACAACTATAGGGTTTCATAGGAACATTCTTTGAACTGTGGCACCTGTGTGTGTGTGTGTGTGTGTGTGTGTGTGTGTGTGTGTGTGTGTGTGTGTGTGTGTGTGTGTGTGTGTGTGCGTGCGTGCGTGCGTGCGTGCGTGCGCGTGCGTACCTGTCTGTCTAGCGGCTGGTGGTTCCTTGTGTAGAATCATGTCGGTCAGTTCAGTGTAGCTGTCTGAATAGAAAGGAGGTTTCCCTGGAAGAGAAGAATTATGCTTTAGTCCAGTATATTGTAGTTTATTGTATTCTGTACTTAAAGATGTGTGGTATATGCATATAGTTGTTGTTGGGTGGAAACCTCATTATGTCCAAAACCATTACTTTTCTGGAAATGGAAAAAATAACCTGTGTTCCAAATGTTTCAATTGTTTTTAAATAGAAGATCTACAAGCTCGCGACTCGTCGCATCACAATCCGTTAAAACATTAAAAAGTTGAAAAATTAAGGTTTCTGCCCGACACAGAAAGTGTGTGTGTGTGTGTGTGTGTGTGTGTGTGTGTGTGTGTGTGTGTGTGTGTGTGTGTGTGTGTTTTATACATGTACCAGTGTACATGTAGTAAAGTATACAGCCCAGAGCCCACAGGTCTGAGCTGCAGCTGGTCTCTGCTCCTTTCAACACCTCTGGAGCCGTATAGAGTGGACAACCTGATAACACACACGCATAGACACGCATAAACCCACGTACCGGTACACACACAGACACGATTACGGTTATAGTTATAGGTTAACAATCATTGTTGTTAAATTGTTAGATTTACCCTTCCCACAAATTATCACTTGCCTTAATAAAATGATAAGGGGAAGAGAAAAAAAACGAAATTAGAGGAAGTCTTTCTGACCTTGAATTCTTTTCCTCCTGTCGTTCATGTCTGGGTTCTTCTTTTCATCTCCCCCTCCTCTTCCTCCTCTTCCTCCACCCCCACTCTGCTCAGAGGTGTTCAGTGAGCTAAAGAACTCCTCCAGAGTCTCCCCCTCTGCCTTGGACTGACAGAAGTTACTGAACTTCAGAACACCGGGTCCGTCCAGCAAGATCTACAGGAGACAGGAAAAATGTTTTCCATATTACACTTGCATATGTTTAGTCTTAATTTAAACAGGAATAACAGACTGAGTCGATTGGTAGGTAAATAGATGGTAATATAGTGTTTTCATACAGTGCGCTTTTCCCAAATTATTGAAAATGTATTATTTTCACATTACTCGTACTAGTACTTGTTGTACTGTCTGTCTTATGCTTAAGTCAGTGGTTGTCAAACTGCAACACGTTGTGAGCTTGTATATTGGATATTACCGTTATTTTGGAATATTTGTGAAAGAACAAAATAATAAATGCACACTTGTATGTGAGGCTACCTTGTTAATTAGAGAGACAACAGTAAGAACAGTTTTTTTTTTTATAATATTAAAAAATAAACTTGGTTCATTCATTTTATTTTATTCTTTGATTGTGAATCAAATAACCTTTATTCCCTACCTTTTTTGTTCTGAGATGTACTATATATTAGGTAAGGTAAATGTATTGTAAATGTGGTTTCCCTCACCAATCCTGTACGTTGACTGACTCCCATTTTCCCCTAGACACTTTGGGATCTTAACACCAGTAACAGTTTGTTACACACTCTCACAGTTATAGCCAATCACAACTGTACAGTCACAATCTGATGCTATACACTGGGAGCTTCCCAGTAAAAACAGGGTCCTATGGACTGGAGGCAAGAATTTCACATAATGGAAAAATGGAAAAATGGGGGAATGGGAAAGGATATTATTCTTTCCCATTCCCCCATTTTTCCATCTGGACAAGGTTCCAGCTACAGATCTACTCCTCCAACCGCTAGGCGGCCGCTGGTCCAACAGGTACCTTGTCTGACTGCAGAAATGAAACACAGCTACATACAAATGTAGATGATGACATCTAGATTCACATCCGCATATCAGACTTTTATTCCATCTCTCAATGAAACATGATGGCTTCCCGAAACACTCTAAACGTCAAGACACTCCAACAAACACTCTACACACTGGACCACAAATCTACGTTCCAACCTTTGCAGGAGTGAGTTCGGAGAAGATGATTCCTGATTGGTGGATGTGCCTCAGTCCTCTGACTAAGTCCCGCCCAAACTCCTTCACCACTTCCTCAGACAGACAACCATCCTGGCCAATTACACCCTCCAGAGAACCGCCTGAAGACGGGTATGACAGAATGAGAGGGAGGGAATAAAAAAGGAGGTGAATGAAATGGTAGAAGGTATTGACAGAGCACAATATAAATTGAACACCTCTGGGTGTACAAACTCTACACACAATCATAACTTTCTTATTCTTAATTTCTCTGCTCTCTGTTACTGAGATATGATAGACTCGCAAGTCAGGTTCTAAAGACTATATACCCAATGTATAAATCAATGGACCATTGTAAAGAACTTTGAGTTTGCAACTTGCTTAGGAAAGCGCTATAAAAATGCAATCCATTAGTATAGACTGAGTGTGTCTCACACTGTCTCAGGGTGGAAACAATTAGAGCTACAAAAACAATATGCATTGCAGGACCAATCTGAAGTCTTTGGGGTAGTCCTTCATAGTGGGGCTGTCACATAAACTGTTTAAAGCTGTGGGCTTAGGTTTGTTAGCAGATTCTTGCAAGCACCTAGCAAGTCCCCATACATACTGTATCAGTGCTTGAGAGAGATCTCTGATCGAGATACATTTCAAGGCGTCAGTGGCCTTTTATTGTTTAATAGCCCTGCTTGTCATTAAAGGCTTTTTATCTATATTCCTTGCTTCAGTGTGCTTGACCCCTCGTTATCTCTATATACAATTTGAAACTGCAGCTAGCGGTTTTTGTTTGTCAGTTTGTCAGACACGACCAAATGCAGCACTCCAATTGGCTAGGACTGATCACGTGGCACACGGAGTTCTAAACCGGAAGTGCGTCCGGCGGTCAAATATGTCCGACCGGAAACGTGCGCTACGGCACAATAGTTCCGCCACATTTTTTTTTTTTTTTTAACTAGATGGGAGCGGCCCAAAGGGCCGTGACCCTCTAGTTAAGATACATTTCAACATGATTTTTGTTAATTTCCTTCAGCTTCACCAGGTGTCATTGAAGGTCACTCACCAGTGCAGAGTTCTGTCACCACCCACAGATGATTACTGGTTTCATACCATTCATAGAACGCCACAATGTTCCCATGACTCAAATCATGGCTCAAACGAACCTGGTAGAAGACAAAACAGTGTATCTCTGACAGCTGAACACGCAACAACACTGGCCTATTTTATACGCACTAGAGCAGTGGTTCTCAAACTGTGGGTCGGGACCCCCAGAGGGGTCCTCAAACTATTTTGGGGGTCCCCAGATGTTTAGCTAAATGTTAACATTGTTTTCTCACTCAGCAGTAAAAAGACCAACATACAGTATAAGTGTATACAGGGTATCTACACATTTCTAAAGTGACAATTTAAGGACTTTGTAGACCTTGTTAGTACCTCTGGTCAAACACTGGTCAAATTGTCAAATATTAGAGGCAGAAATTGTATAGCAGATCTACATGCTCACAACGCCTCGCGTTGCGAGGCGTTGTGACCATGTAGATCGGCTATTTTCAGAATGGAATATAGATCGAGTCAAACTAAATGTATTCCAAGTGCTTGTGCAGGGTGTGGGGGGTCCCCAGTTCAAATATGATTATTTTGGGGGTCGCGGCCTGAAAAGGTTGAGAACCACTGCACTAGAGGAGTGTTGTGATGAGTCAACCTAATTTGCATAATGCTTCTATACTGAGACAGCCAGTAGGAAAGCTGAGAGACAGACACTGGAGGAGAGACAGACAGTAGGAAAGCTGAGAGGGAGACAGTGTAGGAGAGACAAACATTAAGAAAGACAGTGAAGAATTGGACACAGACAGTTGGACAGCTGAGGGGGAGACACTGTGGGAGAGACAGATAGTTGGACAGCTGAGAGGGAGACAGTGTAGGAGAGAGGGCGAGAGAGACAGGAGAGAGAGGAGAGAAGGCTCTGGTGGGATCCATCTGACTCCAAAGGCCAGCAGACTTACATGGTTGGTTATTTCAGGTCTCTTGCTCTTGTCAGCACAGACAATGGCAACGTAGTTGAGGCTGCCTTTCCTTCTGCCTTTGTAGACCACTGACCTGCTGCCTGATCCCAGCTCCTCATACAGAATAAAGTTCTCCATCTACTACCATAAAGGACACGGGTTGACATTTAAAATGCATCACTGTGCCAGTGTGCCATACATGTCAAGAAGAGAAGAGACATTGCTACAACATATGAGTACCAAGCAAAACCTGTGGAGAGACTGGAGACCCAGTGAAACAATAAATATCAAGAAATTATATTACAACTGATACTACTACTATGTAATACATCGATGTAATAATAATGATGATGATAACAACAGCAACAGCAACAACAACAACAACAACAACAACAACAACAACAACAAAAACAACAACATAAATATAACTAACATAACCCCCAGAACCACCTCACCTGGACAAACACACAGGCACCAGTTACATGAATGCTCAAGCAGACTTTTATTAAAAGTGTTTAAGATTAGATATAGTTTATAATAACTTTTATTGTAAAGTAAGTGTAGTGCAAGATAATCTTTTTTCCTTTTTTCCTATGTGGATAACAATTCTAAATGTCAAATAAACATTGATTTCATGAATATTGCAAAACTATTTTGTTATTTTGGTGAATAATGTGTAGGCCTACTGTATTGTATGGGTGGGTGACGTGACGTAACGTTTTCGCTGTCCTCGGTGTCAAACATGTATAAATAAAAAATATATTTGTCAAAAACCTTCTGAATATTGTGCAGGACATTAAGCTTTATGTGAACTTACTCAAGATTAAAACATTTCATTCCTCATTTCTTCAGAATCTTCAACCAAACATGGCAAAACTCATATGGTGTGACTGTCCTGACCTTGTTTCTCAAAGTGGGAACTTGAATAAAACTAAGAAAAAGAATTGCTAAAAATCATTTGAAAATGAATTTAGGCTAAAAAAAATGTCTATTTTGAGCCTATATCTTTTCAAAGTCAAAGCATAATGTTTTCAGTCATTTCTGATCAAAAACATTTTGTCCCCCAACCCAAAATCATTTGGTGTGACACTAGTTTGGAAAAATTAAACAGGCAATTATTTGGACACCTATTGGCTAGAGAGGTCCTTCTTCTGTAAGGCTATTCAGCACTCCCAGCACAACTGCAAGACAGGTGTCTGAGGTGAGTTATGATTTTAACATTTTCATGAAATGCCATCTTGTTGAAACGTTGACAAACTCACCATTCTGGATGTCTTTTGGTGTGACACCTTTTCTTTAAAAAAAGCTTAAGTTATTTGAAGTTTTGGTCATATTTCCATGTAGATCTAGGCTGCTTTGTTATAGCTAGCATGCTGTTAGCATGCTAATGTGTACATAGTAGCCTCAAGGTAAACCTAAATGGAGAAAACAGTAATATGGTGTGACACTTAATCATATGGTGTGACATGTCTGCTTGTCACACCATATGACTTGACTGTCACACCATATGATTTATACTGTATTTAACTACAGATATAACAACAAATAACAAAGTTCCATGTTTCTTTTGTACATTTAAACATTTGTTTTAAACATTTTTACATAAAATGTAATTTAGCTTCATTCAGTGATACTTCAAATTCATCAGACAGAGCAGAAACCCCTTCACAGAAACCTTAACATATTGTTTCAATCTAAACAATATTTTCTCTTTGTCTTAAACTATACATTCCATTTTCTTTTGTCAGCTGGAAAATGACAAGTGCTGAGAGAACGAGAAAGTACAGGGAGAAACTAAACAATGACCCAGCAAGGAGAGAGGAGCCAAAGGGGCGAGACTGCATTTTCTACGAAGAGCAGGAGGTTGTCTGTGGCATAGCAGAACCGCAACAAGGCAGCCGGTTTGCTACCCTCACCAAATACGACTGGCTGATGTACAATACAGTCTAAATGTATAATCTAATCTGATCTAATACTTTTGTACTTTGACTCACTGGACTGGACAGTGGACAGTGTTAAGGTAGGACCCGAGACAAAACTAGCGAAAATAGCTGATCTACAAGCTCTCAACACGTTGTGCTGCGAGAGCTTGTAGATCAGCTATTTTCAGAGTTGCGCAACCCAGCACTCTTTAGCTAGTGGAGATGTGGTGTAATGTCATGATTCCTAATTACATTTGTTCAACACAAAATGCTGTGTTCAAGTTCAGGAGACTTCGGAAAAAAGCAATTTACCTGAATGCTGAGTTCTGTTTCCACTAATTGGTGTTAATAAAATGTTGCCTTCAATGCCTTGGCTCCAAGTGTGGCTATGCGCCTTATTGTCCCTTTAGGATCCTTCTGCCGTGGGCCGGCAGAAGACTTAGGTGTGCGTAGCATTCCTGTGCACATCCTCATCATCCATCTACTACTACAATTCTTTCTTATCCCATGTTAAAGCCCTACAATAATATCCTGTTCAGAAATATTAAGGCCATGTTATCCTGGGTAATTGTTTAATCAATCAGTAAAGTTCAGTACTCACTAATAGGTAGGTTAAAACACAGTTTGCTTTGACACATGAAGATATGATCATACGGTGTGACACTAAATCATTTGGTGTGACATTCCAAATAGTGAGAAATCATACCTTTATTAATGATTAAACCAAAAAAATGTTTATGGATTACATAGAGAATATTATCAGGAAGAGTCACAAATATTTGTGTAATTTTAGAGAAAGTTTTGACAGAATACATTTAAAATATGTTGTAAGATCATGAACATGGGCCTCACACAGAGTGTCGATTATGAAAAAAATATACAGATATAATTAATTTTCAAAAAACTATAGTGGATCACTGGTTAGTTATGATAAAGGACTTTGATAAAGTGAGTAACTTAAGAAAGATGTACTCCATTTTCATTTTATGAACAATTATTTTCATGTCACACCATATGACGATTTTAGGCACAAGTACAACAAACTGCTGAATAAAGTCTGATTCCAATAAAATATCTAAAAACAAAATGTATTTCCATAAGGTTGAGAGTGAGTAGAACAAAAGTAAATAACTTTTATGCCTGCAATTTAAAGTTTTTTTAAAAACACATTTTTTGGGGCGTCACGTCACTGACCCATTGTATCCCCGACCCCGAATGTTAATAAATGATAGGCTATAGGCCTACTCTTTTTTTAGAAACAATGAAAAACTTTCTCTCGTAGATGGAAAAGAGTAGGCCTACTTACACAGTTATACGTTGCTTGCAAGCCTATTATATAACCTCATAACATCAGAATATCACTTAATAAAAACTTACAATATATCTGCAGTTTTCAGCCCGTTGCTTTGATGTAGTAACCGTTCCACTCTTCTTTCAGTTCGCAGTTAGTTGCCGGAAGTGGTTTGGACCACTTCATTTGATCTACGGAGGGGGCATCAAAGAATTTCAAGGAAAGTTTAAGGAAAACCTACTAAAAGTAATTGTTTTAGTACATTTAAGTTGTTTATTAATTTATTAAAACTACCTCTCATACATATAAATTAAAGCAGACCGGGAATTGTGTGTTTACTTTTGTATTTATTTGTAGAGGAATACCTACAAATGTGTTATTCCTGCGTTGCCTAGATACAAGAAGGCACCAAACCACCAACTTGACAGAGAGGCGCTTCACCAAATAAGTTCATTCATATTGTCTTCAGAATAAACATTTTATATTGATTTGATTGGGCCGAAATTATAGGGCTGAAGTGGTTAAAGTATGTTTTGTAATAATAAATAAACAACATACAAAGTAACGAGTAATGTTTCCAAATAGGGCCTAAATGTATGGAGTAAAAGTACAATATTTGCCTCTGAGATGTAGTGTAGGCCTAGTAGAAGTAAAACTAAGTAATGGCAATCGGAAATACTCAAGTAAAGTACAAATACCTCAAAAAGTACTTAAGTGCAGTAGGCCTACTTAATTAAATGAGTTACTTACACGACACGACCACTGCCGTTTGAGTGCGTTTGTAGAATTTTATTTTGAAATGTAACCGGATATCACATTTGATTGGTGGTTTGCTTTGCTCTGGTGAAGAGCTTTTAAAGTTGTCTGACCGCTCTCACACACACTACTGCTGCACTCACTTTCACTTGCATGCCTTTCTTTTAGTTTGGACGTGAAAGAGAAATACTTTTATACATAACGGGTGGAACCAACGGAAATTAAATATTACAAACGGGATTTGTATTGTGTGTATGTATTTTTTATTTATTTTTAGTTTTGTTTTAATAGTTTTAGTTTTTTACGAGGGGATGTTTCGGTGAATGAATCTCGCCTCCTGCGTTGCAAGCACAGGACTTTCTCATGTAGCCTATTTATAAAATACACCAGCCCCCGACGACAGGTAAGCGCATCCCTACAGTTTTCAATCATAATATTGTACAGACAGTTATTCTTCTTTGTTTGTTTGTTTGTTGTTATTGTCAGACAGTTGATGATGACTCTCATCACTTGTCGATTTCACGTTATGATGGACCGTAGCCTATTAATTAATTTTCTTCAGCTTTGTGTTTTAGTTTGTTCTAATTTTTTATGGCCTAATTCGATTGAACTTTACCCTGGCCTCCATGCCTTGGGCAATTCGTATTCGTAATGGGAAATGTCTAGTATCTGCTCTTCTTGAATCTTTAGTTCTCACTGGGTCTGGGGGATTATCCATCCTCCATGGTCTGAGACCCCCCCACTTGCCCCAGGGCTCCTTGGGGGAGGGGCGTTCCAGATGGGGTCCCCAGCCCACTCCCCAGTGACTTGATTGATAGTTAAATTTCACCATATGTTATTACATTTACAAGTAAATACAATTAGAGCATATGAATATGAATAGCTATATTATTCTATACCATGCAACAGTAGGCCTAGCTCTGGAACACATTGAAATTATTCTTGGATTGCTGTGCCAGACAGAAAGAAGCAAAGTCATAGGTTTATCAGTTTGGGTTTCCTGACACAAAAAGGTTTAGGGGAATGCTCTGAAGTAACCTCAGTAATCAAAGATGACATCTCAGTTTCTGGGAGTATACATGACAACTCAGAATCAGCACTGCAGCAATGTGTATTTTTCATTGAACAGTTTTATTAGGCTGCAGTGAACCCTGTACCAGACACATTTCTATTTAATATGCTTTCATTGTAAGAAGCAGGTTGTATTGATTGGATTATAGCAAATATGCACCCACTCAGGCAGCTATGTGAGTGTGACTGAGATAAGATTATAACCAAATTGGTTATGATTTCAGTCACTGCCTGAGTGGGAGAGGATTAATCCTCTCACTCTTTAAATGATGACTACAATCTCCTAGTCAGCAAATGTTGCAACGGTTACAAGTCAAGCTGTTGACAACTTGTCACTATAGGCTAAGCCACATGATGGGATTACCATTTACTGCCAATCTCTTATGTGCTTCTGATACACTTAAAATACCCTAAATGATGTCAAACATTAAAAGTAAAATCTCTATGTCCTTCCACACATGAATCTCTTTTCTATATAAGCCAGTGGGCTAGCTAGCTATTTGAACTTGAATAATGTACTGGTCAGCTCTGTAGTTTGTCCCAGTCCTGTGTCTCGTGATGTTTAACTGTGTGATGGCCATGTCTTTTCACCTTTACAACAGATTTTCAGCCACAGACACAGACTTAAAAATACCCCAGTGCCATAAAGAAACTTCCTACTACACTGTCACTGTTTATTCATTAGGATTCAGGTTCTCTGTTAAGAAAGCTCACACTCATTCAACCAGGGGCTGAGCAAAACAATAGGGTTAATTTCCTAATGGCTCAAGTGACTTGGCACGCTGAAAGGCCCTGCTCTCACGCAAGGATGGAGCCAGAGCAGGGGGGTTTCTCACTGAACAACAGTCAAACAGCTTCTGCCTGTGCTGTAGAGTTGTTCAGATACTGATACCAGCATCGGAAAAGCTGCCGATAAAGCCTAAAATGCTGGTATCAGTATCGGCGAGTATGCCAGTCCATGTCTTTTCCTTTTGGCTGTTCCCTTCGGGGGAATCATCTGCCATCATCTCACCCTGTCCTCTGCCTGCTTTTCTTTCACACCGACTAACTTCATGTCCTCTCTCACAACATCCACAAATCTTTGGTCTTTGTCTAGGCCTCCTGCCTGGAAGTTACAACCTCAGCATCCTTCTACCGATATACTCACTATCCTTCCTCTGTACATGTCCAAACCATCTCAGTCTGCCTCTGGCTTTATCTCCATAACATCTGACATGTGCTGTCCATCTAATGTACTCGTTCCTGATCCTGATCCTATCCATCCTTGTTACTCCCAGAGATAACCTCAACATCATTCTTGCTGATACTTTCCTATCACCCCTGACATTTTTCTCCACCCGTTCCAACCTGCTTGCACTCGTTTCTTCGCCTATTTTACACACTCTCCATTGCTCTGGAATGTTGACCCTAACTACTTAAAGTCCACCTTCTTTACCTCTACGCCCACACACATATTCAGTCTTGCTGCGGCTAACCGTCATTCCTCTCCTTTCCAGGGCACACCTCTAACCTCATCTGTCAGCCTGTCAATCGCAAGTTATATACATCTTTAAATTTGTATTCCTAAAGATCAGTGATTCTCAAACCTTTTAATTTCAAGGACCCCTCTGAAAGTGTACCAAATACAAATCCATTTGTACACTTGAGTTACAGACCTGTAAAGGTCCATCCTGAGGGTCCCTGGACCCCACTTTGAGAACCACTGGTTATCAGATTGGTACTCGGTATCGACCGATATGCAGGTTTATGGGTATCAGAATCGGTATCTGGAAGGGAAAAATGGTACCGGTACTGTAGGCTACATCTTTACTGTGCATCAAACCTACAACATGCAAATCTGTTTAGAGTCCTGACATGTATGTCCAGTATGTAGACTGTTTTAATCAATAGACCTGTGAATAATAATAAATAGGCAGGCAGACAGACAGACATACTGTACATACAGCCATACAGTTAAACAGAGGGGGAAAAAAGCATCAGCTGCCAAATCTTTATTACTGCACGCACGCATGCACGCGCACACACACACACACACACACACACACACACACACACACACACACACACACACACACACACACACACACACACACACGCACACACACACACACACACACACACACACGCGCGCGCGCACATGCTAGGTGTGAGTTAGTGAATCTTTTGTGATAAAAAGTCTTGGTATAATGTGTATGTATTGTTGACCTGACCTGTTTGTATTATCTTATGTTCTATTTAACACAGGGCTGATTATTACCTGATGTTCCACATCATTATTATCCGAGTTCTTTCATTTAATCAGCTTTCATTTTCTTGGAAATTATGTACGACTGGAAATTATGCAAAAGCCATATATCTTATATAGGCTATATTTAATCAGTCCCTTGGCTTTGATATCAAAGAGGTTTTTTACCTGACTTTATGGCTTAGTTAGTCCTTTATCAGAACTATCAGAACATAAAAGATCAAATGCATCTATAAAATGCTTTGTGTTTACTTTGATCAATCATGATCAGAAGGCAAGCCAAGTTTATTCGAACAACATAGGCATTCAAAGGGCTTTACACAAAACATTAAAAGCATTAGGAAAAGGTGCACTGCAAAAGAAACAAAATACCATTTAAAAGGCCATTATACAATTAAAAGTTAGCTTATTAAAGCTTTGTACTAATAATAAAACAAACATCAGATTTATAAAGTAGGCTACTTAACAGAAAGAATTACATTTTCTATCAAATCAAAAGAACAATCAAAATAATTAGAACGATAAAAAGGGGAATTAGATTAGATTTATAAGGCAAGTCTGATGTGTGTTAAGGCCCTTTTCCACCGGCAGCGATAACGATGACGATAGCCATAAAATATCACAGCGATAATTATGCCTTCACATTGATGTCCGATAAAGTTATCGGACATCAATGTGAAGAGGCGCTAATTAACAGCCGCTCGCTCAGAGCGCATCTCGAGCTGTTTGTCAGAGACCCAGTTCCATATCACTGTGATCTTAACCACATCGTTGTTGATCCTAACTATGTAGTTGTCGGCTATCGTTGTCTTTATCGGTGTTGGGTGGATGCTGCCGATCCACTTCAATTGAAAACCCACTTTTTTAAATCGTTATCGTCATCGTTATCGCTGCCGGTGGAAAAGAGCCTTTAGGGTGAGAGTTCCATAGGGAGTGGGCAGCAACTGAGAAGGCCCTGTCACTCCAGGTTCAGTGCTTTGTCCTGGGGACCATGCACTAGGACCCCCTTGGCCGTAAGGTGGAGGAGGTCGGAGAGGTAGAGGGGAGCACGTTTGTTGAGGGTGTAGCAACTCATAATGTAATAACGGCTCATAATGTAATAAGGGCTCATAATGTAATAAGAAAAATGTAATAAAAACTCATAATGTAATAATCAGCTCATAATGTAATAAAAAAACGAGCGCATAACGTAATAATGGATTTTTCAATAATGTAATAATGTAATAATGTGTTACATTAAGAACCTCCACATAGGAGGCTCATAATGTAATAAAACTTCATAATGTAATAATGTATTTTTATTACATTATGAGCTGATTATTACATTATGAGCTTTTATTACATTTTAATTATTACATTATGCGCTTGGTTTTTATTACATTATGAGCTGATTATTACATTATGAGTTTTTATTACATGTTTTTATTACATTATAAGCCATTATTAATTTATGAGTTGCTACACACCCTGCCAACTTTGTTGATGAAGAATGGAGCAACTATCTGCTAAACATGCAGCAAATGAATACATATGGGGATCATTTAGCTGTACAAAGAGCATCCACAATGTTCAACATACAGTTTGTGATTGTATCGACACTGGGTGTTGATGCAACATCGATAATATCCCCATGTGGTCAGTATGACGACAGTCTGCCATTGCTGGTTCTGGGCCACTTTGCCGAACAGGCATTGACACTAAGGCTTGCCCACCTGCCCCTGGCAGGTAAATAAAACTTTGGGGCAGGTGAAGTTTGCTTTCAGGTTGCCCGACCGGGCAATTGCTCATTTGAGAGGGGACACGACCGTCTATAAACACAACACAAGATATCTTTCTAAACACCTGAACGTGGCCATACAAAAATATATAAAATGACGAAGTGTGAAACCATAGCAATCATAACTACCTAGGTATTTGGATTTGGAGGTATTTATGGTATGATTCAAAATTGTTATTGAGTTAAATTGAGTGGTAATTAAAATCTTACCTATCATTTTATAATGGACAATTTACTTTTTGGGCAAGTGTACATGACCTTTGGGCAAGTAGAACATGACCTGTACTTGCCTGACGGGCAAGTACCTCTTAGACCGTAATGTCAACCCCTGCCGAAGGTCATGGGGACCATTATGTAAGCCTTGATGGACCAGTCACACACTTGATTCAGAGAGCGCACCACTTCGATTCTGTCCAGACCTAGGGCCAGAGTGAAGTACCGGGTCAGGGCCAGAGTGAGGGCCTTACGGCGAGAGTGAGGGCCAGATTTAGGGCCAGACCAGAGTAAGGGACCGAGTCAGGGCCAGAGTGAGGGCTAGACTTAGGGCCAGAGTGAGGGACAGATCGAAGTGGTGCGCTCTCCTCTGCTTCCTGGACTCTTTGAATCAAGTGTGTGACTGGTCCATCAAGGCTTACATAATGGTCCCCATGACCTTCGGCAAAGTGGCCCAGAACCAGCAATGGCAGACTGTCGTCATACTGACCACATGGGGATATTATCGATGTTGCATCAACACCCAGTGTCGATACAATCACAAACTGTATGTTGAACATTGTGGATGCTCTTTGTACAGCTAAATGATCCCCATATGTATTCATTTGCTGCATGTTTAGCAGATAGTTGCTCCATTCTTCATCAACAAAGTTGGCAGGGTGTGTAGCAACTCATAAATTAATAATCAGCTCATAATGTAATAAAAAACAAGCGCATAATGTAATAATTAAAATGTAATAAAAGCTCATAATGTAATAATCAGCTCATAATGTAATAAAAATACATTATTACATTATGAAGTTTTATTACATTATGAGCCTCCTATGTGGAGGTTCTTAATGTAACACATTATTACATTATTACATTATTGAAAAATCCATTATTACGTTATGCGCTCGTTTTTTTATTACATTATGAGCTGATTATTACATTATGAGTTTTTATTACATTTTTCTTATTACATTATGAGCCCTTATTACATTATGAGCCGTTATTACATTATGAGTTGCTACAAGGGCCTTGTAGATGGTGACTGGTGAGCAGTATTTTGAAATCTGATCTTGCGATCGGGTCTCTGCAGCCGGTTCTGGTGATTAGGCAGGCAGCAGAGATTTGTTCATACTGTAGTTTAATGAGGACATGGCGGCGATAAAAATATCTTTCTCCATTGAAGTGGATGAGAGTGGATGGTAGCATCCACATCACAACGATAACACCAACATAATTGATGTGAACGCCGCCATATCGTTATCGGTATCTTTATCGTGCCCGGTGAGAATTACGCTATAGGCAGGAATTCATGTCTTTACAGCAGTATGTGACAGTTTGTGTCGAAGGCGAGCAGTGTTGCGGAGGTGGGAAAAGGTTGTTGTTTTGTTGAGCTGGTTAGGATGGGGCTGGAAGGAGAGGTTGGGGTCGAGGATGACTCCAAGGGTGGAGATAGCAGTGATGGTTTTGGGGGGGGGGGGGGGGGGGGGAGGTATAGCTGTGTGTCATCAGCATCGCATTGGAACCGGAGGCCGTGGCGGTGAAGAATCTGTCTGAGAGGGACCAAACTTGTGTATAAAAATGAGAGGCCACTTTATTTGAAGTTTGAAGCCTGGCTGATACACTGTCATAGTACCGGTATGTCATAGTATGTGAGGAATGGTTTGCTGCCTCTGACTGTTTCCAATTTAGGCAATCCGCATTTAGCAGTTGATTCCAGATCAACACTTCCAAATTGCAAGGTCAGAGTAAGGCCTGAAATCAGCTATTTTCAACGAGCGACAGACACAATATGCGATGAAGCATACGGTAGCATACATTAGCAGAATTAGGCTTAAGCGACAAAGGTGTCTGTCTAACTGTCTGTGCTTACTGTGTAATATGTCTGTATCCTTTTACATCACACTTGCACAAATGCAATCACGTGCTGCGCAGTGCCACACAATGCTGCGCAACACTGTGCAATGCGCAAAACCAATGTGTGTGTCAGTGCATGCACATGTGTGTGTGTGTGTGTGTGTGTGTGTGTGTGTGTGTGTGTGTGTGTGTGTGTTTGTGTATGTGCGTGTGTGTGTGTGTGTTTGCGAGCGACAGAGTAAAGGGGTTCCTTCTAGTACTCTATGCAGAAGACTGCTGCTGTGTAGAAAGTGTGCTAGGAAGAAGGAAGTGAAAGCAGTGATGTGCTGTGACTGTTGATGTGGATGAAGACTTGATACGGGAGAGAAAGAGAGGAATGGTGAGAAGACGTGGGGAGGACATTTGGAATTGTTTGTTCTTGTGCACCAGAATGGTCAGAAAACTTTCCTCTGCCATCAATTGGTTTGTAAGCAGCTTTGACAGAACACCAAATCTGTCTGAAATATCCACCGCTATGATAGGATAGGAAAACCATATGAGCATAGTATTGCATATAGTATATGATAGTATATACTATTTAAATGTATTTGTGATATAGGTTTACTGTGTGTTATGGGTTGGAGCATTGTGCTGACGGGACATATCTGAGTGAGTGCATGCCTGGAACATCAATATCCTATTTTACTAAGTAAGCAGTCTGTCAGTGCCCATGTTGCCTCATGCTAACAGCTCATTTCTGTCAGTCTCTGGCTCCTAGTGTACTGTATGTACCTGTCTGTGTCTCTCTGTGTGTGTGTGTGTCTGTGTGTGTGTGTGTGTGTGTGTGTGTGTGTGTGTGTGTGTGTGTGTGTGTGTGTGTGTGTGTGTGTGTGTGTGTGTGTGTGTGTGTGTGTGTGTTCATTCTCCTACTGAATCTTCCTGTCTGTCATGTCTCTGTCTCCTCCCTGTATGTTGTCTATCTGTCTGTGTTGCTCTAAATGTAGGCCAACATGCTGAGCATGTATTGAATGCATTCTGTCAATAGCAGTAGGCTTTTAGGCTTTGTGTTAATCTTCATACATTTTTCATACAGTCACTTTACTTACCAGGAAGTGGGTTTTCTCCTAACTTGACAGATTGCAAAAACAGAGTTGCAACTGCAAGATATGAGAAGTGGCTTGGGAGTAGCCTGACACGTCAGTCCGCACATCACCCCCCCTGCTGGTGGGTGGTTTGTAGTGTGGACTGAAGCTGCACACATTTTAATCTATTTCGAAAGCGCCCAAAGAGCGGGCGCATTGAATGGGCCAATCAGGGTTGTATGCTTGGGGCACGTGTGGCTGCTCCGGTCCCAGCCCCCTCCAAACAGAGCTCACGTGAGACTCGCTCGTGGACTCTGATTGGTGTCCTCTGCCCACGTGAGAGTCTAGTGGACTCTGATTGGTCCGTGAAAACTGTCATGGCGGAGTCAGACTTGACTCGTATTATTTTAATAAACTATGAAATAGTGCCGTTTCTTCACGTTTTAATACCATTTTGCACTAACGTAAACATGCAGACATATAATATGTTATGAGAAATAACGTATTTTTGCAATGTCACGCCACGTCGCCGTCGCGCGCGTGTGTGTGTGTGTGCAGTGTGTGTGTATGTGTGTGTGTGTGTGTGTGACGTCAATAGGCTTTAGCCCCCCCCCCGCCGAAATAGAATGTCTGCCCGGAATTTCAGACTCTCTCCCCCCACGTAGTGTGGTGTGAGATGTCTGGCGCAGTCAGGCAAGCTTGGGAGGTCAGGGTTTGGTCCCCCGGCCGGGTCATACTGTACCAAAGACTGTAAAGATGGGACCCAAATGCCTCCCTGGTTGGCACTCAGCATCAAGGGTTAGATTGGGGGTAAATAAAGTCCCTGTGACATACGACCCAAGTGTCATGTCCAAGGGGTTTACTTGTACATCAAGGCTGGGGGATGTACTTGTCTTGGACATCAAGCCGCCTCATGTTACAGAAACAGGAGATCCGGCTCCTATATGGGCTACATGGCTTGGCAAGGCTTACTAAATTACTTACTTTAGTAGTAGCAGCCAGGTACAGTAGATAATACTGGCCATCTAATGATAGTGCTTATCTCTCCTCAGTGGAAATAAGTACTGGTTCTTAGTAATTTAGGGATTTTTGGCCAAATGTTCCATTCCAACTAAGACCATTACTAAAATAGATAGATACAAATCAATTAACTTAGACATACTCTCACACACTCTGCAACTAGTCATTCGACTCCATTACCATTAGCCTGGACACGAACGAACGAACGCACACACACCCACACACACACACACACACACACACACACACACACACACACACACACACACACACACACACACAGCATGACTCAAAAATGCTTCACCACTCTGCTATTCACAGTGTAGAAAACCCCTCTAGCAAGGTCAGGTCAGATCCAATCATTGAAGCCTCATGGAGGGTCAACTAACTAGTCACACTGTGTTGAGTCATAGAAACACCCACAACTTGTGGGCTGCTAATTTACTAACCCTTGAAAGCCACTTGGACAGTAGTTGTTTATGTCATATTTTTCTTTGACTGCTTAAGCAGGTAAGAGACGTTGAATTGTCATTGTCGCTTACTACTTGTGTGAGTGGCTGTTGGTTCAGGGTTTGAATCTAGGCTTTCAATGCAAAGTGCATGCTAGTGGCCTTGTGATGATTAATTGATTGATTACACAAAGAGGGTATTATTGACAGACAGTTAAAATCGAATGTGTTAACAGGCTACATAGTCAGGCGGCAGGCCATCAAATAGGGTAGCTGGCTAAAGGGGGCCACACACACTGCTCAATATCGGCTGTCTGAGTATCGTTAACTCCCAGATGAAATGTCCATACCGTAGCATAAACATGTCATATTCTTTTGTCGTAAGGGGCTTTGGGTTGCTCAGTGTTAAAGGGTCAAGGGTGGCCGTCAATGAGCCGATACACTCTGTCGTTCGTATGCTATGTCAGAAAAATGTGTGGCTGGTGCTACAATTAAATGACTCGTCGAAGTGATAACTTAAAAGCTAACAAAATGTAACAATAAAGGGTCAGTGTCTTACCGAAAATAGGCCTACTACAGAATCAGGTGACAGAGTGAATGAATCACTCTCTGCTAGTCTGGAGAATCGACTCTATGCATAACTGTAGTCCCAGTTTTCAGAAGGTGGCAGACTTGTTTCCTGGGAAAATGAATTTAAAGTACCGGTATGCCACCTTCTGAGAACTGCAAATAGCAGATTGCCAACCGATGTTTGTCCTCTTCTGCCAAGTCCAGATCAGGTCAACATTTTCCTCCTTTCTTTTTCTTCCTGCCCATGTTGGTTGATGTAGGACGTAGAGTAGGCTCAATTCAATCCAGGTGATAATCTCAATTTGACCTGTTTCATATTGCAGTGTCATGATTAGTTAATAAACTAAATCATGCAGAACCATATACAGTAAAAGGACTGGGCCAGTAAAAGTACCTTGGTAACAAGGTAGGTATTACTATACCTCCAGACTGGGGCTCTGCCCAGTGCACACCCAGATCAAATCAGGATAGGTTCAGCAGTGCTTCAGGGTTGGAATCTTAAATGTATATATGAACGGTATATTATATTAATGTCTTTACAGTCTTTACCTAAAGGATTCTAGATGAGGACACAAAAAATACCAACCATGTTAATCATAGCACAGTATGTCCTTTATCATAATAACTACTTGTATAGCATCTTTTCATACATACTGTAGAGAATGTCGTTCTAGGTTCTTAATCATTGACCAAGTGAATGTCTCGCAACTCATTCTTTTGGTCATGAATGATCCAGTGATTGAGAAACTCTGGATTTTTTAAGCAATCAAGCACGTCTGTTTTGCCAAAGACACATTCCACCTGTGGTGATAGTTCAGAAACGCAAATATAGATGCAAATAAGTCTTCGGCTTGGCTTTGACTCATACAGTACTGGTGCAGTGACAACCCCAAATGTAACAATTAACCCAGAGCTACTTCTATGGACAATAAACTATAGCTTCATTAAATACTTACTGTGAGCATTTTCAGTGAAGAGATTTGGTGTTGAGGGGAGACAATAGACCCCTGGGGACCTCAGTCAACTAGGGTTTAAGTATATTTGACACAGAATCACTGCACTGATTGTAAAATACACAATACACAAAGTGAAAATTGAAAATGATACAAACAGTTCAATTTCAGTTGTCAAAGTTCCTCAGACCGTAAGGCAGTGTAGTATGTGTTCTAATAGCTTACCATAGGGCAGGAAGGGATGTGCTTTGTTGTTTGTTGTTGCTGAGGAAGTGTTGGGTGGAGCAGTGAATGAGGATTTGTGGACGATGTTGTCACATCTTTTATAATTCTATCTTTTACTGACTAGAACACAGTGACACAGCAGCAATAATAGCATGATATGTATCGATACATGTCATTTTCTATTCACAGCTTTGGCCATATATTGTATAAACAGACATGTTTTGCTGATATTGGCTTTATTTTGTTTCCATTTTCTCCAGTTAAGTTCAGCGGCAAGTTATTACAATGCCCCTGAACTTAATTTAATCATTGTGTCAATGTTGTCTAAACATACTGTAATTGTACTGTCTGTAAATTAAATAACTAAACATTAGCATAACATATTTAAACATACTAAACATATTTAATTTGTAAATCAGGAAAAGGAAAAGACCCCGGAAATGTAATGGTCCAGAAATTTATTTTTGTATTTTAAAGATTATAAATGAGCTTACCTTACAAAATATCCCAGGGTAGTAGGATTCCACTTATTTCATTTGACTGTAACATGCATTGATATCTACTGTAAATGCATTCTCATCTACATAATACAACAGTTCAATGTGTTCATGAAAACACCTCTCTCTCTCTTGTTGCCCTGGTTTTCACATTTTGGCTCTGACTTGACTTTGACTGAGTCTGCCGCTCTCAGTCAAAGCTGTTCGACGTTCTATTGTTTGTGGACTTTAAATATATATCATTAACTGTATGCTCTCCTCTCTTTTCTTCTCCTCTCCTCTCCTAGGTATCCTCTGCACTCTGATTTGGACCAAGCAGTGTGGGACTGGTTATACACCCCAAACTATCTGACCAGTTCGTTCTTCAGTTGTGTCTTCACCTAGTGTACCATATAGTTGTCCAGAGTCGAGTCCAGTCTGTGTAACTCTGATCTGGTATGGTCTGGCTCCAGTGAATATAGTCCAGGTGTAGTGGCATGGCAGGTAACATTGTTAATCAGTGACAAATCAGCGCCAAGCTGGAACCCAAGACTCTGCCTCCATTGACCTGTTCCACTTCCTGTATCGTGTCCCCTGGACAATCATGCAAGTACACACTGCGACCCCCTGGCCCTGGTCTCCATTCAGCCAATGAGGAGTACCTTTGTGAAGCCCCGTCCCTGGAGTTCACCACCACTTACAGAGATGCAGAGACCATTACAGGTAATTTATCCACCTGGCTGCAGCAACAGACCATGTTCACACGGTGGCCATCTTGCCATTAAGTTAATGAAATGCCACCCCGTTTCTTTCAATGCAAAATGCAAACTTGGCCGCCCGGGGATTGGGAATATGGTCTATGCATGGCCAGGTTTTATAATAGGTCTAGATAAGTCTTGCGTGCTTCAGCCAGCTCGTCGGTGCTCAACAGGAACAACTTGCAACCGAGAAAATAAGGAGAGTCTACCCACATAAAACATACTGGAGCAGTCGACTGGTGCTCCAGAATATTTTATTTGGATGTGAAAAAAATTGTGTGTGAAAACGGATGGGCAGATTTTCATGAAACTTGTGTGCTGCTCCGAAGAGGTGACGATGGTTGGATCACATAGTGACCTTATCGTGATGTAACTTCAAATATTGGCGAGATATCTTCAATAGTAGCTCCGTTGATTAGACATTGATCATTCAGTCAGAGCAACCATCCCACTGACCATACCGTCCCTTCGGGCTATGGACTCTACCCTCTCTAAAAGTGTAAAAACATATTTTTTCATTTCAGCTTGTATTTAATTGATTGAACTGAATCGATGCCTGACAAGTTCACAACAAAACTTTATTTGTCGTATCTGAACTGTGGAATTTCTATTGTGTGTGTGTGTGTGTGTGTGTGTGTGTGTGTGTGTGTGTGTGTGTGTGTTTTTGTGTATTTGTTGTATTTGTTTTGCATGTTGAAACTAAGCTGTACAGTTTACATTTTACTGGATATATTTCAGGGTCAGGTTAAGGTTGGATAACACACAATAGTCCATGAAAGTCAACAGACCCTTCTCACAAGTGTGAGTTACATAATATGTGTGTGTGAGTGCGTGCGTGCGTGCATGCGTGCGTGCGTGCGCGCGTGCGTGCGCGTGCGTGCGTGAGAGAGAGAGAGAATGTGAGAGAGAGTGTGAGAGTGTGAGAGTGTGTGTGTGTGTGTGTGTGTGTGTGTGTGTGTGTGTGTGTGTGTGTGTGTGTGTGTGTGTGTGTGTGTGTGTGTGTGTGTGTGTGTGTGTGTGTGTGTGTGTGTTGGGTTGGGGTGGGGATGGGGGCGGGTGTAAAAGTTCTGAGAAAGTGTCTCTTCATGACCCTTTGCTGTTGTCACATCCTGTCTCCAGAATGTGTGTGAGCGCACGCATGCATGCGTGTGTGTGTGTTTGTGTGTGTGTGTGTGTGTGTGTGTGTGTGTGTGTGTGTGTGTGTGTGTGTGTGTGTGTTAAAAGTTAAAAATAAAGACATTTCCCAGGGGACTTGGCCTGGCCATCTTCTCTCATCCCCGTCATCTTTTTTCCACCCTCCATTCTTATGCTATTGCACCCCAGGGTATACAGACATATAGGATAACACAAATATATCATGATACAGCACAGCACAGCACAGCACAGCACAGAACAACGCAGCACAGTGCTAGAAAACTTTGCTGCTGTAATCTTGTCAAAGTTAAACAAAGGTCACTGAAAGTCAGTCCTGTTGAGGAGTTAATAGGCTCATGCTGCCACCTTCTGGCCACTGCCTGAACTCACACTACTGGCTTCCACTACTAAACTGAAAGCTAAAAAACAAAACACAAAAAAGAAAATCCTTATAAATATGTTTTTGACCCTTTTGACCCATCTCTCACTGTTGGTGAACATGTTTAAGTCTAGATCAGGGGTCTTCAACAGGAGACTGTGGGACCCCTAGGCCCCACAGTTACTACAGGGGGTTGCCACATGTTTGTGTGATATGATTTTTAATTTTTTTAATTTACCATTTCAATCCCTTATCTGAGGGTAACAACTAGCCAAAAATGGCAGATCTATAAGCCCACAGCTTGTAGATCGGCAATCTTCAGCAAAAATGTTTGTTGTAGGGGGGAAAAGGAGCAAACCAAGTACAGAGCCAAAGTTTATTGAGGGTTTAAGTGGTTAAATTGGTTGGTTTAGTCAATAAATAAAATGAAAAACGTTATCAACAACACAATTGTATACAATGTAGTCGGGGGACGGGGGTCCCTGCTTCAATTCTGTCTCAGCTAAGGGGTCCTTGGCCTGAAAAAACATTGAAGACCCCTGGTTTAGATCATGAATGAACACAAAGAGTTGAATGGAAGCAGGCCCCCGATTGCCATGGGAATGGTTTTGGGAGAGCCATGTTCATTCTCCACGGTTACCAGCCAGTGGTGATGTAAAGAGTTGGGTAACGGTCATATTATGGGATGTTTACTGAGAAGTTGTACAGACAGACAAAGAGGAAGAATTAGAGAATGTTATATAGTAGATCGATGGAAAAAAAGGGAGGAAGACAACATTTTAATTATTGTATTGTAGTAGATCACTGGTTCCCAAACACTGGGTCGGGATCCATTTGTGGGTCGCGGACACATGTTTATGGGTCCTTTAATTTTTGGTTTCCTACGTTTTGTTTTTAATTAGGCCTATTATTATTTCAAAACATTTTCTAAAAAGATTCCCAAAAAAGCTATATATTTTTTTCAGGAATTAAAAAACAAATTAAATGGTTTTAGTTTTAGTTTTTTAAATAATTTCATGACGAAATCAAAGAAAAATCTAAGAAATTCCATAATTTAGAAAACAAATGTTTAAGAAGTAGTGAAAATAGCCAATCTATGTGTGGCGCGAAGCAACACATTGTGAGCTTGTAGATCTTTAAATTGTCACAACAAAATTCACACATTTTTAAACAATTTGTTTGTGGCCACAGGTGTGTTTATAGAGCATCAGTTCAACATAACAGGAACAGGATTGAGGTCGGACAAAATGACAATAATATGACAGGAACTTTACAGAACCTCAGTATCCCGGTGAGATTGTAGGTCTTGTAGACTGTAGAGCTTGTACATCTAATTTCGCTAGTTTGGGTCCCGGGCAAATATCTAATTTCTCTTTTGGGTCATGGGCTAAAAAGATTGGGAACCACTGTAGTAGTACAGCCTGATTTATACTTTGTCTTACGGTGGTGTCACGCGCCAAAAACAGCAGATGTTAGCAGAATCTCATAACGCGTCACGTACATCTGCTATCATTGTTGTCACACTTAGCTGTTGTACAACAGAATATAAGTACTTCTACCAACCAAGAATAATAATAATATAATTTTTAAATGCATAGATCACCACATTATCAAAACGTACAAGCTCAGTTTAAAGCAGAGGTAATGTTCAGAAAGCTGGGAAGTACTGATTGGATAAAAGGACGAATATTACAGGAATATTGGTAAACTTGTAAATATCGAATTTGTTTTATTCATAGCATTGTTATAAGAATTGTTACTGACAAACATATTTAACGTGACAATATATCAATGCCTTTTCTGTGATTTAATTTGATTTACATTTTTCCACGGTGACATGTCACCTGCCCCTGACATGTCACGGGACATAATTTCATGAAATCTAATGTCAGGCCAATGAAACCTTGAGTTGAATTTGAGAGGGAGAGAAAAGACAGACAGTTAAGTGTGAAAGACAGAGTTGTGGTGAGTTACCCACTGAATGAGTTATATAAGAGGAGACACAGCTGAATGTAAACTCCTGGGAACAGTTCCTGAGTCCAGTCCAATCACAGCATAGTAAACTACTGTATATCTACTGTATGTGTGCTGTGCGCATGCGCTTGCGTGTGTTGAGAAACCCACGGTTTCTGTGTCTGCTTGGTGGAAGAAATGTTTGCTCATGCCATGGAGGCAATGATGTCATCCTTTTACTCAACTCTCCTCTCTTCATCTCTCTCTTTCTCTCTCTCTCTCGTTCTCGTTCTCTCTCTCTCTCTCTCTCTCTCTCTCTCTCTCTCTCTCTCTCTCTCTCTCTCTCTCTCTCTCTTTCTCTCTTTACTTCCATGTTTCTGTTTCTAAATTAAATGTTGGTTCTTAACATGGTACTTAACAGGAAGTGAAGAGCTTTTAAGGGTCATTCATGTGGTCACAAAGGCTGTGTTGTGGAGGTGTGTCCTGTCTGACCTCAGTGTACCATCAGTGTCCAGAGGACAGGATGTCTGGCGATGTGAAGAAAGACCTTTGTTTGTGAAGGAGAATGAACAATGTTCTTGATAGGACTGAACAGCTAGTCGGCACAGTTCAGTTTACTTGTTAGTTTAAGTAACTTTTTTTTTTTTGTTATCAATTATTTTTATTTTCCATAACATAAAATTAGAGACATACATATGAATAGAACAAGAAAAAGTAAAACATTAATCAAAAGAAAAATGCAATTAACAGACAAACACAAACAATAGCAAAACAAGAAAAGGAAAAGAAAACCCACCCACCCCCTTTCCCCGGACCAACACGGAATGTACAATAGTGCATGCCTGTGCTAGGCTGTTACCACTATATAGTGATTTCTTGAATCATAGCCTTAAGCTTATCTGCAATGTCCGACCACATATTAATGTTTTCTTCTTTTGCTCCGTGTAACCTTGCTATCGACTGCTCTAAATATACTATATCTAGAAAGGTTAAGGCCCACTGGCGAAACGTTAACGTATGAGGAGGTTTCCACCGCGTAGCTACCATCTTCTTCGCCGCCGTTAATCCAGCAAAGAAGATGCGCTTGCGTATATTGTTTAGTTGCAACTGTGAGACGTCATTTAATAAAAATAAAGAAGGAGAAGATATGATATTAATACTAAAAATAGTTGAAAGTTTTGAGGCAACCATATTCCAGAATGACGACACATTTGGGCATTCCCAAACCATGTGAAGGAAGGTACCAATACTATTTGAGGCGCAGAGAGTGCAGTTGGGATTATTCAAAATCCTCATAGCACATAGTCTGCGGGGAGTTAAATAAGTCCGATGAACAAAATTTAAATGAATTTGTTGATGGTCTGGATTTCTAGAAGATAGCCTAATGTTAGACCACACTGTGTCCCAACAAAAGTCAGGGTCCAAATTTGGTACATCATTCCTCCAAACAGTATCAACAGATAGGGGCCCATAACTACAGTCTAATAAAAAACCATAGAGGGTGGAAACCAAACCTCTTGTTCTGTTACCATCACAGATAAACTCATGGAAGGGGTGCAATCTAAGGGGAGCTTGCCATGGGACCCCATAGGTCCTCATGGACAATCTCAGTTGGAAGTAGAAAAAAAGGGTATTTCCAGGCAGATTGAAGATGTCACACAAATCTCGAAAAGGTCGTAAACCATTTCTATCAAATAAGTCCCCTAATGTACGAATCCCCTTAGCCCTCCACCTTGGAAAGCGAATGGGGCGATCCTCGATTAAAAGTCTTTGATTATTGAACACTGGGGAAAATAAGTTCCATTTACAATCAATCTTACACATCTTTTCAGCTGCTCTCCATACTGCCACTAAATGAGAAATGATAGGTCCAAAGCGAACTTTGCATTGATGTGTAGTTATGTTTGAATAGATAAGATCTCTCAATTCAACAGGCTGCACTAAACTCTCCTCAAGCTCTCTCCAAGAAACCTTATTTGCTGGGTTAAACCAATTTAAAAGGGGGCGGAGCGTGAAGGCCCAATAATAAAATTTAAAGTTGGGCAATGAAAGGCCGCCATCATCTCTAGCACGCTGTAATAGAGAAAGTTTAAGACGAGGGCGTTTCCCTTTCCACACAAACTTAGATATCGAAGAGTGAAGCTTATTCCAGTATTGCGGCGGTGGTGGCAAAGGGAGCATAGAGCTTACAAAGTTAACCCTAGGAAGAACATTCATCTTTATGATTGAAACTCGAGCTTGGAGAGAGTTGGGCAAAGATGACCATCTATCTAAATCAAGACAAATCTTATTTAGAGTGTCACCATAGTTGTTCTTAACAATAGCCTGAAGAGAGGGGAAAATATCTATGCCAAGATATTTGAATTGGCTTACTACTGGGATTATGGGCGGCAGGATAGCAGATCTCATCTGATCATTTAGAGGTAGAAGGGCTGACTTCGTCCAATTAATTTTGTAGCCGGAAATGGAACTGAACTGATCAAAGATTTGAAGGACATGAGTAATTGACTGTGGTGCATTCTCAATGAACAGTAGAATATCGTCAGCATATAGGGAAATGCGATGCTGTGTGTTGTTAATCGAAACAGGAGTAATATCTGCAGACTGACGCACTGTCTGAGCCAAGGGTTCGAGTGAAAGTGCGAAAAGGAGAGGACTAAGGGGACAACCCTGCCTCGAAGATCTGCCAATCGTGAATAGCGGCGAACAGATCTTACCGGTTAGGACCATCGCTGACGGATTAGAATAAAGTACTTTAACAAAATGTATGAATGAAGCACCAAATCCCATTTTATCTAGTACAGCCCACAGGTAAGACCATTCCAGACGATCAAATGCCTTCAACGCATCGAGCGACAACACTGCGGCGGGGGTCCTCAGCTCCTTAGCCCTATCGATGATATGCAATAGTCGTCTAGCATTATCAGAGGCTAGTCTAGTTCCTATGAAACCTGTCTGATCACAGTGTACTAAGGTGGTCATAAAACCCTGCAAGCGACGCGCAAGCACCTTAGCAAAAACTTTTAGATCAGAATTCAAAAGTGAAAGCGGTCTATAGCTTGCGCAATCTGTGGGATCCTTGTTCTTCTTCAACAATAATGATATAATAGCTACATTCACATCCCTGGAGAAAGAGCCACTTTCAATTGCATATCGAAACATGTCTAGCATCAGCTGACCTAGATCTTCCCAAAAGATGGCATAAAGTTCAGGGGGTATCCCATCCAAACCAGGCGACTTGCCCCTACGCATTGCGAGCACAGCTTCCTGTAATTCCGCCAGATGGAGCGGTCTATCTAAGGCTTCCGCATCCGCCTCGCTAAGGGTTGGTAACTGTATGTTGGATAAAAAATTATTGCATACTGCATCATCGTGAATGACCTCGGAGGTGTAGAGCTCATCATAAAAAGCACGAAACGTGGCATTGACCTCTTTGGGTTCTGTAACCATGGCTCCCGTTGTTGATTTGACACTAACAATATCAGCAAAATGCTCATTGGATCTAAGACGTAAAGCCAGTAAGTGACTGGGTCTTGCACTATTAAAATAGTAGTTTTGCCTTGTGCGTTTCATTTGAAATTCTGAGCGGCGCTTGAGAATGGAGTTAATTTCTTTCTTAACTAGCTCCCTCTGAGTTGCTGTACTAACATCAAAGTTATTTTGGAGAGAATTATCCAAAGTAGAAAACCGAGATTCCAATTCCACCAGTTTGGCTGACCTTAATTTTCTCTGAGTGGACGCATAGAGGGTTGTATTACTCCTGATAAAGCCTTTAATTGCATCCCAAAGAATTCTGGGATCCTCAACTGAGCCTGTATTGATATTTATAAATTCACGCAAACCAGTTTGAAACTGAGCTACAAATGCCGCATCGCGCAGCAGTGTGGTGTTAAACCGCCATCTAGGAGCTCTATCTATAACCTGTTTCAGTGAAGCAACACACAGCACCGCCTTGTGATCCGAGAGTGACATTGGGAGCAACTCTACCTTGGCAATTTTATGAAACAAGCTAACAGGGGCAAAAACGTAATCGATCCTAGAGAATGAAGCATGCCTACCCGACAGAAAAGAAAAATCTCTAACCGTTGGGTTCATTAAACGCCAGATGTCGAGTAAGCCAGTTGAGTTTGCCCAAGCACGTAGTTCTGCAGACGCTAGTGCTTGTTCTCTGCTTTCTACCCCAGTGGATCTATCTAGGTTATGTTGCCATGTTGCATTGAAGTCAGCACCAACAATGATTTTGAAATCCGTCAGTTCCAATAAGGTTTTAGTTAGTAATTTGTAAAACTCTTTGTCTAAAACATTTGGAGCATACACAGAGACTAGTGCTAGCATTTTACCCTCCAAGCGGATTTTAGCAACAGCTATCCTCCCGTCACTGTCAGACCAATCACCCAAAGAATCCAACCTAAGGTTACGTCTAGCCAATATGGCTACTCCCTTGGTTTTGGAAGAAGCAGCTGAAAAGGCTAAAACACGATAATGTTTATTAGCCAATCGGTTGGAATGCTCTTTTAAAAGATGAGACTCCTGTATAAATGCAAAGTCAATTGATTTAGATCGCAAAACCCCCAAAATGCTGGTTCGCTTATGCGGTATATTCGCTCCCCTTACATTGAAACTTAGAAATTTATATTCTGTCATAATTGTGGTTCAAACCATACGCACAGCAAGCACAGTAGAACATTTTAGAATTTCCTAGTTGGTCCCTCACAACAAACCTTCCCAACAGAAAAACAAAACAACCCCAAAAGGAACAGAAAGGAAAAAGCAACATCAAACGAACATAAAAAAACACATAACATTGAAGCTTGAGGGGGAAAACCCCATTAGCATCAGAGTGCACAAAAACAGTTCCCCACCCCATCAACCTATTAGTCAACCTTCATTTCACTCTGTCAGAGAGTGCAAACAAGTAACTGCCCAAAAGTAACCATACATTGCCCTCTGGTGGTTATGTAAATATATAACAGATCACCAAAGTAAAAACAACAACAACAAAAAAGTGCCTTCTTGTGGCTGAATAGCTCTTAAACATTCCATCAGCTCAAATTATGATCAATCTCCCCACTTCATATCACTTAAATAAATGAGAATGGTATGTTAACATTTCTAGTAAAGAAGGGGGAGAGAAAAAAGAAAAGAATAAAGGGAAAAAAAAAAATTGAGGGGACTATAACAACTGTAATAATAATAATCAGTCCAGCATTAGGCCCACTTAGAATGTGATAAAGCCCTATAAGCCACGCTAATGCAAATAACCAAACACTTGTGACAGATAAGTGGAAATAAGGCTGTCACCACGACAAGGCACTAATATAATATTAATAATAAAAATAAATAAAAAAGGAAATCAGTGTATATGATATAAAAATATATGCACTTACATATGTAGTTAGAAATAGAAATTAAAAGCACATCCGGGGGGCCATATGCAGCAAAGCACACACAGTGTTAATGCATACTGCGCCACATACAGCCCCCCCATGCATCCATGCATACAAACCACAATTACTAATTAGAAGGGGGAAAAAAAGGAAAGAAAAGAAAAGTCTGTATACATAAGTATTTACATAAAACACAGTTATGTATGATCAGGAAACCATATACAACACAGCACACATAATGCATACTGCGCCATATACAGCTCCCTGTACATGCCCAAAAGGCCAGTGCAAACTTAGATAAATGTCAATCATATTAGTTAAGTCTGTTTCCGTCTTAAACAGTAAACTACCATACTTCAAACAGTGAACCTACCCAATCACGACTACAAAATAAATATCCCAATACAGAGCTCCCCTCTCCCCCCATCAAGAAATTAACATTTTAACAAGTAAATTAACATTTTAACAAGTAAAGTAGGTAAATAACTACCCCCCCCCCCCCCCCCCCCCAGACAGCGGATCCACAAGCACGTAGAGCCAACGCGCCACGAGATCGTACATCCGCCAGCTATTGAGATTAGAAAAAAAAAGGAAAAAAAAGAACGAGTCAATGAGCCAGGGAGAGAGAGAGAGAGAGAGAGAGAGAGAGAGAGAGAGAGAGGAGAAGCAGAGATAGGTAGAGAGACATAGAGAAAGGGCGGGAGAGCGAGTGGTCTCTGGAACCGCGGAGCCTTCACAATTTAGACCATATTATTTATATCTGTTTCACCTTAAACAGTAGGCTACATTACTCAATACAAAGGCCAAAGCCCAGTCTCGCCCTCCTACCCGAAAAAGTAGCGTTTTAGGCGGCATAAACGAACCATAAACTAACAACCAACATAGCCGCCATTACCTAACAGAAAGAGAGAGAGAGAGAGAGAGAGAGAGAGAGAGAAAGACACACACACACACACACACACACACACACACACACACACACACACAGCGAGAGAGAGAGCCAGAGAGAGAGAGAGAGAGAGAGAGAGAGAGAGAGAGAGAGAGAGAGAGAGGGAAAGCCGAGATAGATAGAGAGACATAGAGGGAAGACGATAGAGAGAGCAGGCTCCGTCCGAACCGCGACACGGAACACGTTAGACAAAGCCTAACAGAGAGAGATAAAACCCTCTAGACCTATATAGTAAGCAGCACAACGCTCAATAAGAGCAAAGAAAAGGAATACAATAATAACAAGAACAATGTCCATTATATTCAAACAAAAAAGACAGTGAATTATGCTTATAGCTTTAGCAGCCCTAAATCCTCTCTCCTTGCGGTAACCTAAATTAAAACGAGTAACACCCATCTGCTTACAGATCTTGTTAAAAAATAAAACAAATAAAATAGGTATTATGAAACGAAACACTTGAAAACACAACGTCAAGTCAGATGATGAGTCCAAAACAATAAGTAGGCTTACATTAACAACTCACCCTTTGGGGAGGAGGAGGAGGAGAGAGTGAGGAAAGAAAGACGCTGCGTAAAAGTCATCTCCAAAGTCCCAGCCAGCTTACCAACAGTCCATTAAAGGCAAAAGGATATCACATCGGCAGAATGTGTTTGAAAGCACGCGATCACGAAAGCAAAAGTGTCCCTGGTAAAAGTTAGTTCTCTGTAACTGTCGTCTCATCATCCTGCGTAGCTAGAGTCTCGTCCGCAGCACCTGGAGTCTTGAACTTATCCTTGCAAAAGGCCAGAGCTTCCTTGGGTGAGTTGAAAGTAGAAGTCGCCTCATCCACGGTTATCCAGAATTTGCTCGGGTGCCTTATTCCGTATTTAACCCCTTCCGCGGTGATGGAACGTAGGAATTCCTTTACTGGCCCGAAAGCTGCCCTTCTCTTTGATGTTTCAGCAGACCAGTCGGGGAAAATATACACCTTTTTGCCATTGTATGTCAGTTGGCCTGCTTTCCTGGAGAGCTGGAGTATGCGTTCCTTTACCCGGAAAAAATGGATCCTTGCCAGGAAAGCCCTTGGCTTATCAGAACGTGGATTGCCGGTCCGATGAGCACGATCCACCTCCGGGGGGGAGTCGGGAAACTCGTCGGGGAATGTTTTCTGCAAAAAAGACTGGATAAAGGCCACTGGGTCAGCCTTTTCTAGCCCAGGAGAGATCCCAATCACTCTTATGTTGTTCCTACGACTCCGGTCTTCTGCTATGACGAGCTTCTCCTCCAGATTAGCACATCTTCTCTCCAATTCAGTGATACACATCTGCAAACTGTCCATGGAGGAACCAAAGTTCTCAATGGCCTCCCCCTGTTCAGCCACGGTCGTGTTCAGCGTGGCGACTGCAGGACGCAGCTCCTTTCCGAAGTCATCAATCTTCTTCAGTAATTTCTTCTCCAAGCCAAGCATCATGGGTTGAATAAAACCATCCATAAACTCTTTCAGTGATTCCTTGAGGACCTCGCGCAGCATGCTCTTTGTAACCGGAGCGTCAGCGTCGCCCTGCATTGCGCCGGCCATGTTGTCGGCGTTTGCGGTCGGAGACCTGGTACTCCTCGACCTCGTGTTAATCGTATTCGGCATGAAACACGAAACAACTGCAAAAACAGACGCTCACCAGTGTTTTGGGCGTTTAAAGTCTCAAAAGAACTATAAAGGCAGTAAAAAATGGGCTTAAAAAATGTGAAAACTATGCACCTCCACAGAGCTCAACAAACGCGTCCTACTCGGTCGCCATCTTGTCGGAACTCTCTTAGTTTAAGTAACTTAACTTCTTCTGAACACAACTCTTCACAACTTAACTCTTCTTCACAACTCAACTCTTGACTTAATTCATCACTTTATTTAAACTCTTCACAACTTAATTTTAATGAATATTGTGTATCTGTAAAGCACTCTGTGCACTCGTGCTGTGAAGATGTGCTATATAAATAAAGTTCATTCATTCATTCAACTTCATTATTCACTCAACTTTTCTGCATATTCACTTGGCACTTAACTTCAATCATTACAGATGAAGCTGAAGGGATGATACATGGTTAAAGAATTCTTTTTTTTTAATCCCTGAGACGTGGGATGTGTTATAGACATTAACAGCATTGGTGTATAGTCAGCAGCGTACAGGTTTTTCTTGACAGAAAACAAACAGGAAGTCAAATACTAAAACTGTAATGATGGCTTTGGGCTGGCCAGCCGTCAGCTATGTTTAGACTAAAGAGAGAGAGAGAGAGAGGGAGAGGGGATAAAAAGAGACAGAGCTAGGATTACTGTTGGCCACAGCGAGAGAAAGGGTCGGTGGGTGCTGTGTGTGGGGGCGAGAGAGCGAGAGAGAAAGGGGCAAAAAAGTGTGAGTAGCGTAGAAAACGGTCCATGGCAAAGGGAGCAAAATGGAGCGAAACGGAGCAGAGAGGGAAAGAAAGTTACTACATCTGGTTGTGGTCTGAGGGGACCAGCTGAGAGAGACAAGAAGAGAGAGGCGGTCCGTATGGGTAGCGTCAATGGTATGTCAGGCATGACGAACCAGTTTGGCCTGGGTCACTCCTCTCTCTCTCTCTGTCTCTCTGTCTCTGTCTCTCTCTCTTGCTCTCTCTCTCTCTCTCTCTCTCTCTCTCTCTCTCTCTCTCTCTCTCTCTCTCTCTCTCTCTCTCTCTCTCTTCCTGTCTCCTCATTCTAGCTCCCGGCTCCCCTCTCTCCCTGTCTCTCTCTCTCTCTCTCTCTCTCTCCCTCTTGTCATCTGTGTGTCGTTTCTCGTTTTGGTTGACCTTGCTGTTTGGACTGGAGGAAAATGTGACTGAGAACAGGAGCTTGTTGGTTGTTGGGGCTGCGAGCACCATGAGTGAGTATATACTGTATACCGGGAATACTGTTGTACTGGACAGGACATACAGTAGCTGTCTGTTTCAAATAGTCTCTAAGTTGAGGCCAAGTTTAGAAGCGGTCTGGCCAACAGCTGTCTTGTCTGTCTCTGTTGTTCCTGAAGATTCAGTCTAAAAAGTTGAAACGTAATCCTAAGAGTTCTCAGTTCATCATTAGAAGTTGTTGTGTAAGTGTGCGTTGAGTAGAAACTTCTTTATAGCTATAGGAAGGAAGGAAGGAAGGTTGAGTTTGATTGTGTCCTTCAGCTGGTTCTGGGTCTCAACGCTGCCATGTTTTAGAGGCTGCAGACATGTTAGACTGGACTACTGTATTTGAAAGTGTCTTGGCTCTGTGTACTCAGAATGCAGTGGGCTTCAATCCTACATGTGTTGATACAATTCTGCAGAAAGATGGATAAAACATGGAGAAAGCAATACAAAATGTAATGCAAATTGGTTGCAACACCAGTGGAGAGCTTTCCTGGCACTTTTTGGACAACATTCCCAATGCTCCTGTCTCTGTCAAAGTGTGTGTGTCCTCCTTGCATACGTGTGTCTTATGGTGTGCTCACTGTATTTCTACTGTATGCAGAAGTACTGCATACTGCTCCTTGTCTGTGTAAATATTGGAGGACGACAGGTGACAAACTCATCTATTATTACATTTGAACTTGACCTTTTAACAAAGTCCGTCCTCCTGGAGCTATACTGGCTGGTAATAACGCTGTAGGATACAGCTAGGATTGACCAAGGTCTCAGATTTTCTTGGATAAGTGGAACTAGTTTAATTTGTGGGATTTCCCTTTCCTCCTCACACTCTGGTGTTAGGATTGCCCAGGGAAACATGAAGGAGTGAAATGCAATAAGCAAGGAGACATGGTACTAGCTGTCAGTATTATTCAATGTAACAATAGCCCACATTTGTAGAACTGATCAAGTATTCTTTGCACTTCCTGTTGACACCTTTGATTGACAACTCGACGAACCAATCAGAATACTACCCCAGGTGTTATCTTATTGTAATAAAAGCAGTGTGAACTGACACAGAGCTACTGGTCTATAATTCTCTATTTGTTTTTAAATCCCAATGCCCTCAGTGCCCTGGTTGGTTGGCTGGTGATTCACAACCAGCAGGTTGACAGGGTCAGTGAGTCGACAAATCCATGGCCAAGAATCAATGGTCTTGATGTTTCTGTCTTATTTTTAGCCCCATGCACTTGTGACAGGGACCTTAGGATAGCCAGTCTGTTGGTCAGCCATCCACCACTTACAGAATAATGAAATAATACAATTATTATACAACTAATAATAACAAAGCTTAATGCAGTCAGCATGGATAAACCCTAATGATTTTGGTGACACGAGAGTTTCCTCTAGAGTCACCCTTCAAGGCCAGTCCACACAAATGATTGAATTCCATGGAACCTCTTGCAACTACTTGCAACCGTTATCCCAAATGGCAGCTGCAAGGAGTTGCATTGGTGTGGACTGGCCTTAAAACAGTTTTGTTGCAAGGAGCTGGTGTGAACTGGCCTTTAGGCCAAACTTTCCATTTGCAAGTTACCTCAAAATGTAACAGACAGATTGGCATGAAACCTGTACGTTCATGCTCACTGGAGGCTTAACCTTAACTGTTTGAGTGATCCTATGATCCTTCCTCTAGGTCAAAATATCAACTTTGCACACAACATATCTAATAATATATCACACAGCTTCTAGAATGAATCCTCTAATTTTCATGGCCTTTCCTCTTGTACTACCCCCCCTTTTTCCAGTTAGTTTTGAGGAGCAGCATGGCATGTATATAAAATATCCTTTATTTGTGGTGTTTATTAGATGACAAATGACTTGATACTTCTTGAGTCATGTTGAAAGCATATCTGACAGCCTGTCTGTCTCTATGTGGGTGTGTGTTCTCGTCTGTGACATTGTTTCACACTCTCAATAACCTAGGCCAAAGCTGGGTACCAGAACCTGAACACGGTGATCAATTCAGGCGCAGCGAACACCTGGCCAAGCCGTGGAGGATTTTAACCCCTAGTCTCCACAGTGGTGGACAGGAATTGCAACTCACCGCCACTGCGCCGCCACCCCAGCACCTGTGTTTAAGAAGAGCATTTTATATTCTGCGCTTTAACCCATGCATCAACGGGGAGCCCAGCCCCTGGTCAGAAACTTTGACTACGGCCCAACAGTGAAAGTGTCATTCAGTGGTGCTTCTTTTCTTGTCCATGCACACACACAGTGTGAGATCTGATAATGTAATCAGCTTTCTTAGTTCTATAACTCTAGCAGCTCCATCAATGAGCTGTTGAGAGAGGGCGAGATCATTTAGCGACCTCCAACCGGGTTGCGACCTGGTCGGTAGTTTTCAGCGACCGGGTCGCTAAATCTACCGACCGGGCCACAAAATCACCGACCGGGTCGCTAAATCTACCGACCGGGCCGCAAAATCACCGACTGGGACGCTAAATCGACCGACCGGGTCGCTTATCCACTGACCGGGCTGCTAACCCTAACCCTAACCCTAACCCTAACCCTAAATCACCGACCGGGTCGCTAAATTAATGCCCAGGTCGCTAATTACCAACCGCCGGTCCGGGTCGCGTCCTGGGCGCTAACTCTACCAACCGGGTCGCTAAATCTATCGACCGGGCTGCTAAATCACTGACCTGGCCGCTAAATATGCCGACCTGGTCGCTAAATCTACCAACCGGGCCGCTAAATCACCGACCTGGTCCCGGTCGGTGATTTTGCAGCCCGGTTGGTAGATTTAGCGACCCGGTCGGTAGATCTAGCGACCTGGTCGGTGATTTTGCAGCCCGGTTGGTAGATTTAGCGACCCGGTCGGTAGATTTAGCGACCCGGTCGGTGAAAACTACCACCAGGTTGCGACCAGGTTGGAGGTCGCTAAATGATCTCGCTCCTACTGGAGCTGTGGCTGTCTGATAGTTCTTTTTGGGGGAGACGAGAGAAGACCAGTAGTAGTAGATAAAGTGAATAAAAAATAAATAAAAAAAAAGAAAAGGAAAAAAGAAAAAACATGGATACATTGTTTGACTGTAATCTAGTTGGCACAGCAGCAGCAGCTGGTCGGCCAAACTGGTGTCCCTTGAGACAAGACAAGAAGTCCAGTTGTGCTTTGGGATTTTATGACACACCCCGTTGGATTAGTTTGCCTTGAAAATGTATCATTGGTGTGCCTTGGACACATATAATTTTAAAACCACTGGCTCATAACAATCCAGTGCAATATTTAATACTTTTAAATCATTATTTTCATTACAACTAAAACACTACAGAAGCAGACTTTACAACACACCATCAACCAGAGGGAGGGAACTAATAAGTAAAAGACAAGACTGAAAATCTACCTTGGAGAATGATAGCACTGACTGAAGGCTGGAAGTAGAAAATAATTTGGTCATATTATCTAACACAAACTGTAAACACAAGTTCTGTAACGTCCTGTAATTTGAGTTAGTTCCTCAGGAAAGGTATTATGCTGGGTTGTCACAGAAACATGATCCTGAATTAACCTCATATTTGATTGAATAAAAAGTTGATGGTTGAAATGTCCATTTACTGTACGTCTTTGTATTGTGATTAACTATATTACTTTTCTATAGAGTAGTTGTTCCTATTATTGTGTCCATTTGTGTTGTAATTAGGTTATAGATTCTGTGATGGAAACACATTGGCTGTAGAGTGCGTGTGTGTGTGTGTGTGTGTGTGTGTGTGTGTGTGTGTGTGTGTGTGTGTGTGTGTGTGTGTGTGTGTGTGTGTGTGTGCGTGCGTGCGTGCGTGCGTGCGTGCGTGCGTGCGTGCGTGCGTGCGTGCGTGCGTGCGTGCGTGCGTGCGTGCGTGCGTGCGTGCGTGCGTGCGTGCGTGCGTGCGTGCGTGCGTGCGTGTTTTGCTGTCTCAGCAAGTCAGCAGTCATTCCATCTGGATTAGGCACTAACAGCCGTGTGTGTGTGTGTGTGTGTGTGTGTGTGTGTGTGTGTGTGTGTGTGTGTGTGTGTGTGTGTGTGTGTGTGTGTGTGTGTGTGTGTGTGTGTGTGTGTGTGAGAGAGAGAGTGAGAGAGATGCAGACTGACTGAAACAGTGGGGATTCACACAGGATATGTGTGTGTGTGCGTGCGTGCGTGCGTGCGTGTGTAGCCTACATGTGCATGCCATGTATGCTACTGCTGACAGAGTCTTGGCCTTTGTAGTCAGTTAACAGCAATTACTGTGACTGTGCACAGAGCTCAAATCTTTATGTCCTAACTCCATAATACATTTGGGACCTACAAGCGAGTTGGCTATTGTAGCTGTTCACCAATCACCATATGACAAAATATATAGCAAAGTGTATAGTGATTAACAAAAACAACAACACAAAAGTAACAACATGGAAAGAAACATCACAGGAATTGTTCCCATGTACAGTAGGTTAACCACATGCACCTTCACTATTCTGAGCTTGTCCTAATAGGCTAACATTTGGCAATAGTAGCAGATTGACAGGCTCACAACATGTCACAGTGCATTTGAGCTTGTAGATTGGCTATTTTTGCAGAAGAGAGTTACTGTAGATGGGAAAAAAGCCCACCTATAGGGCACCCTGGTCATATAAGTATATAGATGCTTTAAGTGGTTGAAGATGAACATTCTGAAAACCATAGGCTGATTTTAACGGCCCTCTCTTCCAATGGACACATTTCCTGTTCCATAGTGTGCTAAGCAGACCTTGGAATGCGGAAGTGTGGTTATTTAAGATGACTTGATTTTCCACTGTACCTCATATAGGTCATGTGGCCTCCAGTTAAAATAGTAATGCACTTCAGAGGAACACTGTTGGCTTTATAGATGTGACGGCACAGCAGCAGTCAAATTCATAGTATACTGTATGTTAATTAGAATCAGAAAAGAGAGTCAGAACTTAAATGTTTGGTGAGAACCCATCATTAAACAAAGACCAGTTCATGCACTACAAGTCATATGTCATTATGGTTAATTCACACATAATAATACAACCTATAATTATGCTGGAAAGAAGACAAAGAAATATGGCTCCATGCAGGTTTTATTTCATATTTACATAATCATTGTGGATCTTCATACTTTTTTGTCAGCACATTAAGGCATTCATAAATATTCCCTTGTAGTACAAAGAAGATGTAGATAACGCAGTACATATCCACTTTTTAGAATAAATAAATACCTTGAATTTGAGACAGTCATAGCTCTCCAGTTAACTTGGTATTAGTAGATGAGTGTAGTAGATGATTAGTAGATTCTAGTGATTTACAGTACAGTAGGAGACTAGGAGTCAGCACAATGTACTGTGTCTTTCCAATGTTTTTCTCAAGGATAGTTTGTATACTTTATTATGAGAAGTGAAGGCAAGGAAGGAGATCTTCCAGCCACTAGCCTACCCGGCTTGGTTGCCATAGCTTTGAACAACCCTCTCAAACCACAACATTTTGTGTTGTGTTTGGTAACCATGGAGTGTGTACAATTTTCCTGGCTCTTGTTAGCACAGTCACAGTGACGCCTCAATGTTAACACAGCACTACTCACAACCTACCATGGTCATGGTAGGCACATTCTGTGCCGCATACATTCAGACAGTACAGTAGACTATACGTTAGGGTCTACTCTAGACTGTAATGTTTGTTGACATCGTAATGTTGGCAAAGAGCTGCTGGTAGTGGTGGTGCAGTTCCTCAAACCACCACCTGAGGTCCTCCTAAACCATCCGTTGTCACTTGAAGGAAGAATACATCTCCAAACAGTCAAGGAACTAAATTTGTTCACTGAAAGGTTGCCAGATCAAATAAGTAGTGCTAGGAAAATCTCAACAACTCGAGTCAAGGTGCCCTTTACAGGGTATTTTACCAGCAACAGGTCAGGTGGAGCTTTGTGGCCAACAGTACACTGGTGAGGTGTGAATGTGTGTCACACTAATGCCTGACTTACACTTGGTTGCGCATCATGTTGCACACCGAAAATAGCCAATAGACAAGCTCACTGTCTCACAACATTGCAAGAATGCGTTGTAGATTGGCTATTTTTGGTGTGTGACATCGACACGCTACTCAGGATACTGTAAATCATGCATAACAGTGTAGTAGTAGAGCAGTGCTCACTGCTCAGTTAACCATCTCTGATTTAGATAGAGGGGAAAAAGCATGAATAATTTCTGAATACACTTATCTCTACTTAAGATTACCTTTTTAAGGTTTACTATGAGAAATGTCACAGCTTGTCCACGTGTAGACGTGAAGCCGTGTGTGTACAATTTTTTACAGTCTATGGGTTGGTTCGTTGGACACATCACTGTGACATCACAGGTGACATCACCTATGTAAAAGTCCATATATGGGTATTCCCCAGAATCCCTTTAATGCCCATATATGAAGATCCCTGATGTCATCGATATATATCACTGGCCAGATGGCCAAGACATGGTCCATATCTGTGTGGCTGGTTCAGATAGGGATCTCCATGTATGGGCATAAAATATATTGTATGCTGTCATGTCATGTCATGTCATGTCATGTCATGTCAAGGATGTACTATATACAGTACATGGATCTCCATATATGGGTAACTGGTCCGATATACATCACTTGCCAGATTGCCAGATGGCCAAGAATTGGCCCTTTAGGCTGAGGCGTCTTACTAGTTTAGATGCAGTGTTTTTCAGTGAATCTCATAGTTACACCAACATTGTTCTTTAACACGTTTATGTTGTTCTTAAACTCTTTATAAAGATTATAATTTCCATGTGGCCAAATGAGGTGTGGATAACCAACACCACCCTAGGAAAATAGCAGCCATCCCGTACTACTCACCACTGAACACAGCATCGAGACTGAACAGGGAGGCCATGCCATTATTAGACTCTAAATGTGCAACCTCCCGTCTTCTAAAGATTAAACCATTAACCATTAAGATTAAGTCATTCTGTTTGTCTCTTTCCCTTTGTGCAGATGTGTGTAACGATACTGATTTGCCGGAGCTTGAGATCATCAGTCTATTGGAGGAGCAGTTCCCTGTTTACCGGCTAAGAGCAGATACTGTCATCGGTTACGATCAAGATGATTGGCTGCACACGCCGCTGGTCGCCCCCGACGCCGCCCTTGAACTCACTACGGAACAGATAGAGGAGACCCTCAAATACTTCTGTAAGTCACCCATACTGTTATCACATGAAAGTGAAACAAACACCCATGTCAAATGCTCTTATCAAAGACTTCGGGATATCCTAAGTAGTGTTTGAAACACCTACACCACTGTACTTCATTTAGTCAATGTACAAGGCGTGCTTGACTCCTGAAGAAATGTTGGAGCCGATGTAGATTTATCTTTTAAATAAATGTAGCTATTTTATTAGACTGACAGAGTCAGAGGACAGCATGCAACATATAGGACATGAACCGGATTTTCTTTTATTGAGATTAGCTTACCATAGGGGTAGGGGAAGGTATACTACATAAAAAACAGTTGTTCTGAATCACTTCAACAACTGTACTGCGGCTATAAGATTTCAGACTTTGACATGATAAGGCTCTGATATGGAGAATGTCAATAAAAATGTAACCTTATAATAATGTGCGATAAGTCTGAGAGGCAAAGAACTCCACGTCTGTTACTTTCCTTCATCACGACATCTTATCATTATCATCAACAACAAACTGTTTATATTTTCATAATTGAATATACTAGTATAAAAACAGCAAACAAAAGCTGTTGTCTTCATATCGGTTGGTTCTAGTCCAACCAACTACAGTTGTTTTAATATGGTTGTAATGGTTCCATGCCGTTTAATATCATGAGCATTGATTGCATTTGGTTAATTTCTTTCAAAATCTGCATCATTGAAGATACATTTGTTCTATTGTATTTTATTCTATGTTGTATTTTGGTGGCTATGTGGTCATATGGGCGTGGATGTGACATCTGCACAGTGTTGCCACAACAAATGTAGACACGGTCGTCTACACAACCTATGATGGTAGAGACTGTGTGTGTGTGTGTGTGTGTGTGTGTGTGTGTGTGTGTGTGTGTGTGTGTGTGTGTGTGTGTGTGTGTGTGTGTGTGTGTGTGTGTGTGTGTGTGTGTGTGTGTGTGTTGCTAAACTAAGAGCTGTCCTAAGGCTTGACCTTTCTGTCATGTCATTCATCTGGACTCACAGAGAGGGGGGAGAGAGAGAGAGAGAGAGAGAGAGAGAGAGAGAGAGAGAGAGAGAGAGAGAGAGAGTGAGAGAGAGAGAGAGAGAGATGCATCACAAAGATAATACAGTGGTCAGTCAGGTCTCATGGTTATCATCGGTGACCTCTCTCTGGTTGTAGAATGTGTTAATTATTGACATTGAGTGCTTCAGTGTCTGGTCCCTGTCCACACTGTCATAGAGACTGTCATGTTGTGTGATTATGTAACAATCTCCAACATGATATCCTCATTACATATTATTTATTTATTACATACATAACCCATGTTGCATCAGAGAGGGGAGTGGCCTGGTGATGACACGGCATGCAGCTGACCAATCACAGAGGAGCCTCTGTGCTTTACTCCATGTTGTGATGACATTCCCACCATGTGAGTTGTACAGACAGGGGGGGGGGGGGGGGGGAAGGGACGTCTGATTGGCTGATGTGATCCAGATGTGAATCAATCTGCCAGAGCTTCTGTCGCTTGAGTCAGATGCATTTTTTATCCATACTAAAAAGTATTAAACTAGGGTATAATAATGCTGAGTCCTATGGCGGTCTCATGGATCTAAAAGCCGGGGTACAGTGAAAAACCTCCTCCCTTTCATATATAACAAGGTATTTATTCTAAGCACATCATCCCATGAATTGGTGTAGCCAAACATGTAGCCTGATGTGTTTTAAAAAGAAAATATTATTATTATTTTATTTCTTTCTTTTTTTACACAGTTTGTAATTTCTTTTGAAAAAAAGGTAATAACAAAGAGTTATACTAAAAAAAGAATATATATATATATATATATATATATATATTTGAATAAATAAATAAAAACATTTAAGGAGCAATTCAAAAGATGACACTGATTTGTTGAGGTCTATGAATGGTCGCTCCAGAATGATAATCACAATGTCCTTTTGTATCATGGAGGTTGCCTGTTAGCCTCCATGTAGCATAAGCTATGCCAACACTACAGCTCTGTCGTGCCAACTGGCCTCCTATGCTGCTGCTCCCGCCTTGCTGGAGTTGGAGGCTGTTACTATAGCAACCTTTCAGAAGGACAAAGTAGGCGAGGGGGCGGGTGGTGGAAGGGATGATGCTGATGTAAGGCTGGAGGCGGGTCCAAGCTGAAGACACAGCCTTCCGATTGGTCTCGCATAATCTGTAGTCCTGCCCACTTGCCTGAGTCATCGTTCTCATCATTTCTGCTGCAAAACCCGTGACTGCTGCTGCTTCTGCACTCTTCTTTCCCTCCCTCTTCCACTCTCTTTCTCCCTCTCTCCATCTCTCTCCCTCTCCCCCTCCCTCTCTCTCTCTCTCTGTGTGTGCATTAATGGTGGCAGTCCATGTGTGTAGCGCTTTGCAGGATGTTTTGAAAAGGACACAGTAGCTTTGTATGCATGTCCTCAGCAGAGGACAGACAGAGACAGACCTCGGAAGGCAGCCGACAGGTTGAAGGACAGCCAGGAAGAGACACATGATAGATGGGCCCATGAGAGGACGGGACATTGTCACATGATTGGAGGCTGGACGGATAGTTGAACAACTACCCAGAGAGATGGGAGGAATTGTTAGATACAGGGACAGACAGGCATACAGGGCATTTCGGAAAGCCGATTCTCACTGAAGGGTGGACAGATAGGATGCATGGAAGGACGTTAGAGTACTAAGGATGTTGTGATCATAACAGGAAAGACAACTCCGAGACAACGCACCACATAAGCATCATCGTTTGGATAAATGAAGATTGCATCCAACACTGGTCGGCCTCTGATTAACCCGGGACAACCTTAAAAGATGGGACACCATACATACTGTCACTGATGAGAAGTGTCCAGAGTCCCAACCGAACCTCGCACCAACTGGTGAGCCCCTAGGCATGCTGGGACACAGGAATCTCTAGAGGAAATCTGGGGACTTGACTGACTATCTGAGGACAAACCAGGTGTCTTACATTCTAAACATGCTGGGACATTGGACGTGCCGGAGACACTGAGCCGAGCATGGTGGGACATGGTAAAAGACACAGTCTTGTCTCTGAACAGTGAGACGCGATGAAGAGACGAGGACAGACGAGAGACCGGAGGTTTGTCAAGGCGGACTACTATGAGCTGGATTGGTACTATGATGAATGTGCCGATGGTAAGGGAAATGCTCTCTACTATGCCAGTCAGACACACACATTACATGTCACATCCATTCTCAGACATCATTTCATAGCACATGCTCACCAAATGGGGACAATCTCCTTTCTAACAAAAAAGAAGAGAAGACAGGAGAGGACAGAGACAAGAAACTAAGGGCAGAGAAGGTGAAGGACTTGCATCGCAGGTCTCCAAACAGAATTGAACCGGGGACATTGCTTTGGTAACATATACCGTGCACAGCACAGTGGATAAGAGAATGAATGGGTTTCATAACTAGCTTTAGCAGACAATGATACCAGCTATTGTGTTGGTATTAACATGTACTGTATGTGAGTGTGTGTGTGTGTGTGTGTGCTGGTGTGTGGTAACAGGGCTGATGACACTGGGTCATGTGACTTTGTTGACAGGTTCTGACACCGCAGTTGGTATATTACCTGCCTTCTGCTGCTTTCTCATCCTCCCTTCCTCCCACTCTCCATCGTCTCTACCTTTCCCTCCATCTCTCTCTCTCTCTCTCTCTCTCTCTCTCTCTCTCTCTCTCTCTCTCCCTCTGCTGGGTTTGATGTTTACCTGCTTTCCTTGTTTCTTTGCAGCACATGCAGTGCTTGGTAAAGTCACTCTGGATTAGAGCATCTACTAAATGCCTACAAGTACCTAAGTAAGGACCATTTAAAAAATATATATATGGAGAGAGAGATTTGGTTTATCCTAAGGACGCTAATCTCCGGAAGAGCAGACTTCATCAAAGATGAGAAGACTACAGATGATCAGATGAGTAGAATGGCAGTAGCTGTTGTGGCTGGGCGAAACCACTACATGTATTAGTGAGAGTAGAGAAGCAGAAATAGAAAGCAGCTGATCGGGTGGGTGGGTTATTCTAAGCTGGTACGAGAGAGCGAGTTGGAAGTAGGTTGTCATATATTTAGCTCATTGATTTACAGGGCTGCCTCCACAGCAGCCTGCCAATGGTTCCCTGGCATCCACAGACCTCTAAAAATGAAGGATGGCAATGGCTGACCAGAGGGTAGGACTGCTGAAGGAGGAACTATAGGGGGCTGGCAGACTGGAGGACTAAAGGACAGAGCTTTAGTGACTCAAAATACAGCTTTAATAAACCCTGTTCCGTTCAGTTTACACTTTATTCAATCCATCTTGTTCTGTTACTGTAAGTGAAAGGCATTTAAAGGACAACTTATTTTTTTTTAGAACAAGAGTTCATATTTTAGATTGTAATTAAAAAAAAAGAAAAGATGAGTGTTCATTTTTTTCATTTACTGCTTTCTATTGTTTTAGTGATTTTAGAGTTTCAGTGCAGGGTGGGGGCAATGCGGGGCATGCGTACAAGTGGCTAAATATGTCTTTTTAGACACAATAAGCCAGACATTTCTTTGTTACTATTTACACCAGCCCCATAAGTCACATCTGACCATGAAATATTGCATTGCATCTTCAGAATGGGCTTATTGCGTCTAAAAATACATATTTAGCCACTTGCATGCAAATCAAACTCGTTAAAATCACTAAAACGATAGAAAGTAGTAAATGAAAACATTTTAACTCTCGTCTTTTCTTTTCTCCAATGACTATCTAAAATATGAACCCTTGTTGTAAAAAAACTAGACCAGGTCAACCTGGTTGTGCCAGACCCCCTGTCTGTCATCATCATTTATGACATCATGCCTTTTGTAGGCATGTCATCATCATGTCATCATCATATATACCCTTTATATAGAAAACCAGGACAGACAGACAGACCGACATTTGCTTATGTAGGCCTACCCATTTCATGGGTCTGGCAAACAAAGTTGTCCTTCAACTTGGGATCACACAGCAGTAAAAGCGTTAAGGAATACAGATACTGTACCTAGTTCAAAAGTATGAAAGTGAAATGCTGATAGTTGGGTACAGTACCTGGTAGTAAATCATGGTGTTGACAGGTGATGAATCCACATTCAAATGATCTGCTTCTCTGGCTGATATTTGAATTTTGTTTCTGCAAGGTGATTTTCATACCATGCTGATGTCAATGGAACGGACTGATGGCATCCTCAAATAATTATTGTTTGCTTTGAAGTAGGGCTGGTGCGATATGGGCAAAATCTAATATCACAATAATTTCAACCAAATATTTTACCTCAATATTGATATTGTGCCTTTATTGTGAGAATAATGACCACTGGTGTTTTTGCAAAGTATTGACACATCAGTAATGCCTATATACCGGTAATAACAAAGTGGTTAAGACGAAGTATCAGGTATGTTCAGGTACATCACTTTACTGTAATGCTGTGTTTAAAATCAGGGAAAGACAACACAACTTCCATATCATGATCTTACAATATCCACAATCCAGTAAGATATATTGTATCATATGATGATATAGATACGTCAATGCATTTATATGCCCAACCTTACTTTGGAGAATTGTTGGCGTATTGTAAAATATATTGTTAGTTGTAAGCAATGGACTAAACATGATCATCAGTATGATCCTTTAGTTTAAACACACAGTTTGGGATACAAAGGGAATAAACAATATTGACAACAATTAGACGGCTGCTGAAAGAAACTGCTTTTCCATCATTTTCAAAGGGTTTTTATACATTTGAAAACTGAGGACATTCTGAATAATGAGAACTTTTACTTTTGTACTTAAAGTATAGTTTTATACCAATAATTTTGAATTCCGGACTTTTACTTGTAGCAGAGAGATTGCAATATTTATACTGTTTCCTCCACTGTGGACAAAGAGTGAAAACTAATAGTGAGAGAAGAGGTGGGAGGTCCTGGGCTGGTTTGTGTTGGTATCTAGGGCTGCTTGCTCTATTGTGTTCATAGGAATGTGGGGGTCCATTGAGCTCACTCATTCAAGTAGGTTTCAGACCCTTTAGACTAGAGTAATTAAAATGATTAGGAGACTAATGAGGGGAAACCGTGTCATCTTTTGATGTAGTGCATATTTAGAAATGTGACGAGATCTGCTCAGATGACTTGGCCCAGAAATACTTTCACATGTTTATCGTTTCACTTATACATTATATATTCATTTGTGTATATATATCGGACAATAAATGTTGCACAACCATTTTTAAGCAGTCTTTCACTGCCAGGGGGCCACAATTAAGGTCCCCATGGGCCACATTTGGCCCGCAGGCCGCCAGTTGATTACCCATAGTCTAGAATTTGCCTTTATGTTCATTTCATGAGCCGACGTACAACATTTATGACATTTTGTCTGTTTTAATTTTTTTTATGTTGTATGATTAAGTTAAGACATTCAGATTGTCATGTGTAATCATGTGTGCGCTGTGCGGTCATTCACCTGTGAATGTATCATTGTGTTTAGCTCCACCCTATGAACAGGTGTGGGTTTGTTATGGTTCGCTTCACACTGCTCTGTTTCCATAGAGGCTGACCAAGACTGTGCCATTTTCTCTGCACTAGCAGGGGAGTTTTCAAATGAACTCACCTGAACCATCACAGGTGACTGTCTGAGATGGCTCGCTCCACTCTACTCCCATAGCTGTTGACTTGGACTGTACCATTTCAACCTCATTACATGGGGGGAAGACTTGAATGTCTGAATTTAAAAGCAAAAGTTTTAAGGGCTAAAGGCTACTTTAGTACATTAGTTTAAGTTGTTTCATACAGTAGCTTATGTGTAGAGTATTTTGACCTAGTTTAAACCGAGAGAGTTGTTTGCTAGACAGCTCTCAGAGTAGGTCTGCCCTGGCCCCTGCTCCCAAACTCTCGAATAGAGTTGACTGATCAATAGCCAATCAGAGAGGAGAGAGGGAGGAGCTAGGATTGCTAACTGTCTGGCGGACAGATCACAGATCAGATCACACACAGGCACATTCACACACACAGGTTCACTCCTGACTCACACACAACACTTATCCTACAAAACATCGATATACCCTTCCACACGCGCACACACACACACACGCACACGCACACGCACACACACACACACACACACACACACACACACACACACACACACACACACACACACACACACACACACTCAGATGTGTTTCACAGGTAGTCTCACACTCACATACAGTATACATAAAATGGACACACATACTTGTACAATGTTTCATACAGAGATATACACATAGCTGCACACACCCACACATACTGATTAACAGATAAACACCCACCCACTGAAAGATTGTAACTCTGTGTGTCTCTCGTACACACATACAGTACAGTACAGTCACCTTCCCATGGCGCCCTGACATGGAGCGGGTCAGTACATAGTGGTGGTGGTGGTGGGATTCCAGGGGGAGAGGATGGCACTGTCCCCTCCTCCTGAGGGCAGCGAGGACAGTCTGGAGTACTCTGAGCAGATAGAGGAGCAGGTGTGTGTGCCCGGACACCACAGGGAGACAGAGGAAGAGCAGGACGACGAAGATGAAGAACATCAGGTTCTCCGCGAACTCCGCGAAGGTAGTCTGCGCTTCTCACTTGCGTCGTTTAACCCATTAAAGATCTACAAGTTTGCAGCGTGGCACTCGGTGCCACGCTGTGAGCTTGTATATCTGCTGTTTTTCAATAGTTCAAGCATAAAATAAGAGTGAAAGTGGTTCCCGGTCTAAATGGGTTTATCACCTCTGAAAGTCAGCTGATAAATACCTGTAAAATCACTTCTCAAAACCCAACGTTTAATGATTTGTACTATGATGATATGTTTTGCTTAACTTTAGTAAAGCGCTTTATAACTGTGTTGAAAGATGCTACTGTATAATATGAAGAGTTTATTATTGTTCTCAGGCTGTTATTGTTATTATCATTCCCAGTCACACTAGGTGCTTCCCAGTAGAGCCAGTCTTCTCCTGGTGCGTGGCTACTGGGAGTTGCCCAGTGTTTTGAGTGTAGTAGTGTACCCTGACTGTACAACTGCATTGTACAGTAGGTATACAGAGATGCATTGCTTAGAGGCAGTTTAGTGTTTACTGTAGCTCCATGTCTTTAAGACTTAAAGGTGTCCTCCCTTATTTTGTGTGAAGGAACCCTGAGGCAGCATATTGTGTGTCTTTAGATAAGATATTGCATAATGTGGATACAGTTATTCAATACAGGGCCATTTTACCTGCTTTTGTTTTGCTTTTGTGTTGCTTAGTCGGTCAAGAAGCGCTGAGAAACCCCCGTTTTAAACAGATTCTATCAAACTACAATGTATTATTTATCTGCCCTTGAACCTGGGTTGTCTGGGTCATGGTGGTGTAGCTGCCAGCAGTAACACCAGGCTGCTTGTAATTGTACTCCTCTGGCCTTATTGTGTCTGTTGGCCGTAAAGCAGCTCCACTGAAAACCACAAACACCTTTAAATGTTAATAATTACTGCTGTGTTCAGCGACGACTGACACTAACGCTGAAGGCTTTGGTTAGAGCATGGTTAGTGAGAAATAGAGGTGGTGAATGTCTGTGACTGTCCAACATCCTTCTGTCCCTGTGTGAATGCGTGCGTGCATGTGTGTGTGTGTGAGAGAGCCTTACGTACGTCTTCAGTTTCCTGCACTTTACAACACACAAGGAGCACTTATTTGATCACTTATACATTTGACACCCAATCTCTCTCACACACACACACACACACACACACACACACACACACACACACACACACACACACACACACACACACACACACACACACGTGTCACATGCCAATTCACTGATATGAGCTTGAAGATTAGATAACATCAGACTGAGTGCCATGTTATGTGTGTGTGTGTGTGTGTGTGTGTGTGTGTGTGTGTGTGTGTGTGTGTGTGTGTGTGTGTGCGTGTGCGTGTGCGTGTGCGCGCGCCCTCGCGTGCCTGTGCCTGTGTGTGTGTTGTGTGCATCTCCTCTTAATGGTCAGGCTGATTAGTGTCCATGGTAATGTGCCACCCTCTAACAACACACCCATTATACACAAGACTGTGTTATTGTGTATGCATGGTTGTGGGCAAAGCTATGCAGCCAGTTACTATACTGCTTGTACAACCCCACCTTGGTTTCAACATGGTATATATCTCTAGGGGGAACATTAATTGTGAAGTCAAACCTGTGACTTCACAATTAGATGTGTGTATGTGTATTACATGTACACAGACACAGGTATACATATATAACTTCTGTGGTGGCAATGGTTCAGGAGGTAGAACTGTCTGGGAGCTGGTAGGTGTCCTTGAGCAAGACACTGACTTCACCCCTAACTATTCCCAATGAGCAGTTAGGTGTCTTGGTTGCCAGTGTTGTCGGTGTGCGAAAGTGTGTCGGTGGCTGGTGTATTGATTGCAACACCCTGTTGCATGTCCTTCTCCCTCTCTGCTCTCTCTACACTGCCCTGTCAGGTATAACGCTGAGAAGTCAATGAAATGTCCTCTGTCTCTGGCCTGTAAACATACGCTGGCACTCTTCCAAACATGGAAACGATGTAATTTGCATCCGACATCAGACCACTCTGTTTTGCATTGTTTCCATGGGAGTCCTGTGCAGCTTTTCACTTTGCATTCCAAACTGCATAAACATTGTTCAAAACAGCAATAAAGTGCTGTGAACTACTTTACTGCCTTATTAGACGTCACAGTGGCTAGTCTTGCCCTCTGAGATGTGTTGATAATTCCCATAATGCATGCCCTAAACAGCTGCCCTGAATGCAAGTGTCAATTTGTACTTTCAAGGAAAATGCCAATAAATCTCTTACTGCAATCATGACCCAGCCTAACAAGTTCCAAGGAACTTTAACAACGTCCACCCTGTCATTGCTGGCATTCTTTGGACAAAATCAATAAGGAAGAGGTTAAAGTAATGATAGGAAGCACATGAGTGGAGGTTTGGATAAAGCCATTTCCTCAACAACATAAATCTTTCAAAAATCTTCAGAAATAGCAAAAAATTACGTTCTACAAGCTCACAACGCGTATATTTTTTATGTGACACCATCATACGATATGGTGGTTAAGTCTGTACTTTGTTGTATGACGCTAGTTGAAAACAACTGATTTGTTTTCAAGTATAAATTGTCCATTACACCGACCTTCGCTCTGGATGACAGCGTCTGCTGCATGCACACATTATAAATTGTAGGCAATATAATTAGCTCTGTTGGAACCTCTCGCAAGTCCTTGCTGCTGTGTCCTTTATAAGGTGTGGGTGAGAGATCTTGGGCGTTGATTGATGTTCTAATAATGGGCGTGCTTGGGGACTTGCCCATGTATAAACATTTAATAACTTACCTATTGTAAACCACTCATTAGCTAGACATGGCTCATTAGCACATGTTTAACCACAATAGACATGCATTTGTTTGGTGGACTTATATTCTCAATCACCTGATATGTTGACAATGGGTTGGCCTGTTTGCGTGTGTGCGAGCGTGCATGCATGCGTGCGCGCTTGTGTGTGTGTGTGTGTGTGTGTGTGTGTGTGTGTGTGTGCGTGTGCGTGTGCGTGTTTGCGCGTGCGTGTGCGTGTGCGTGTGTGTGTGTGTGTGAGTGAGAGAGAGAGAGAGTCAGGAACTAGTTGACAAAGATTAGATTAATGAACATGGTACCATTGTGAAAAGATGAAAGAGGAATTCAGTATTGGTTTGTCATGTTACCACAGTTGCCTAATTGAATCTCACTTTATTTCTCTTTCTCTGTCTGTCTGTCTGTCTGTCTGTCTGTCTGTCTGTCTGTCTGTCTGTCTGTCTGTAGTGTTGTGTTCTGACAGAGTGGGCCAGATGACAAAGACGTACAGTGACATTGACGCTGTCACTCGACTGTTGGAGGAGGTAAGACCTGGACAATTACAACGGAACACAAAAGATTACAAATGTCCACAAACATGACGGGAAATGCAGGTTCCACCAGCACAGCAGTAGAGTAAAATGTGTCTCACAAAGCCATGCGATCAGAGATCTCTGCCTACCAGTGTTAATTTCATCAACTAAAATTATGACAAAAATGTTTAATCGACTACCTTTTTTCACTGACGAAAACTAAATGAGAACTAAGCTATGATGACTAAAACTGAGACTAAATATATAGAACATTTGGTCAACAAATAAAAACTAGACTAAAATGTAGAGACTAGAGAAGAGATCCAGTAGAACTAAAAGACAAGTTATTTTATCTTTGGTTACACTCTGGTGAAAATAGCATATCTACAAGCTCACAACGTGTCGATTGTGATCGGCTATCAAGGCCTGCCAAGATACATAAGATTTTGTCAACCAAATCAACTGTACATTTAGTCGACTAAAATCTTATGATATTTAGTTAACTAAAAACACAGATGACTAAAATATGACTAAAATTATATTCAAAAGACTATGATTAAACTAAATCAAAATTTGCTGTGAAAATGAACAGTGCTGCCTACTCATACGTCTGGTTATATTTATATATATATTTGAATGGACTAAAACTTAGTGGAAAAAATTTAGAAATGTAAAAACATAACAGCGTCACAGAAGGTTTTCAGTGCAGTAGGCATTCGTAGTTTTTTCTTCGGCATTCAAGGCCATTCATTGAATTTAGATTTCCCCATGACATGCCAGTAGGTATAATTCTGTGAGATCTGGCCACACGAGACTAGTAGAAGAGTCTTCTAGTCCGCTTTCAATCTGGCATCCCTGTTTTGATCATGTAATTGTAGCCAAAATATAAACAAATCTGTGAACATTGCACATCACAGATGGGATACAAACGGTTAGCAAGGGCTGAGAATTACATTTGGCAAACTGCATAGTAATGAATCTACATTCACAATCTTGGTTGCTTGCCGAAAATAACTGCTTTTCAGTCTAGCTAGTTAACTTGAAAATCAGTTATTGACAGCAAGCAACGCAATTAGGCTCAAGCAACAACAAACCACAAGCTGCAGAAGTCAGTTGTCCTTGTGTGTGTGTTGACCTTGACCCTCTGGGTTGTGTTGCTCACTATCACCTTGGTGAACATGTCATTCTAGACGCAGCCTCTATTGTCCTCCCAGTTAGTCAAAAACCAGGCATAAGAAAAGAAGGAATGTGAGTCGTTCGTTGTTAGAACACCACACAAGCTGTTAATTACTCTAAGGCTGAGGTCTTCAACATGGGGTCCAGGACCCCTAGGCAAGGGGGTCCTCAGAGTTACTGCAGGGGGGTAGCTAAATCTTTGTATGATCATTGTTTTTTATTTTTTATTTCTTTTACATTAACTGAACCCTAGCATCCCTTTTCTGAGGAGAACTTTAGCCGTAAAATTGACGATCTACAAAATATGCTGCGAGTCGTTGTGAGCTTGTAGGTCGGCTATTTTCAGCACAGAGGTTTGGTGTAGAGGGGAAAAAGAGCAGACCAAGTACAGAGTGAAAGGTGGTTAAAGGTCTGAAAATACACATTAACATGACCCCAACATACACAGATGATAGTGCTGTCATGAGTCTATGAAGCTATCTATAAAAAGAATCTGCAACATAATTTTATACAATATGTAGTTGGGGTCCCTGCTTCATCTCTTAAGGGGTTGTTGGGTTGAAAAACTTTGAAGCTCTAATGGATTTATACTGTCGTGATGTACATAGAAGTCCTGACATGCTTACACAAGCTAATAATATGACATTCCTTATAAATAGGACACACAGCAC
>NC_137811.1:28873636-28921136 GCF_963921795.1 Nannobrachium achirus
AAGGCTTCTTTATTTGGGGTCCAGAGATCTATGATCACTGATATTGTTATCAGTTTTGAAAATGCCAATTGGGACTATTGGGATTTGGGATTATTGAAGTCTTACTGTATTAAAAGACTATTGAGACTGTTATCATTTGAGTATTGGACGTGTGCTAACTGTCCTTGTGGTGGTGGTTGTTTTCCAGGCGATGCCAACTTCCAGATGCACAGCCTGGCGGAGGAGCTGTCCAGGAAGACGGACGACGCCTCCAGACAGCAGGAGGAGATCACACACCTCCTCTCCCAGATCGTAGACCTGCAGAAGAAGGCCAAATCCGTGCGTGTCTGCAATTTACATTTTAACATTTCAGTCAATTCAACTGATTATCCAAGGTTATAACAGATATCACCCTGAATTGATTGTATGCTCCATTGCACACCATTGGTGTTGCTCGCTGAAAATAACTTATTTTGAAGCTAAGATATTCTGTGCAGCAAATGCGGCTGTAAACTAGGCTTCAGTTTAGTTAGCAGGCTAATGTGGCTAACTTGTGTGTGTGTGTGTGTGTGTGTGTGTGTGTGTGTGTGTGTGTGTGTGTGTGTGTGTGTGTGTGTGTGCGCGCGCACAGTATGCTTTGGAGAATGAAGAGTTGACTCAGCACCTGGGTGCAGCCAAAGATGCTCAGCGACAACTCACAGCCGAGGTAAGGACCTCTCTAGTCTAGCGAGAACATGCATGAATCCATTCTGTTGCCAACCATGAGGTTCATACAAGGAATTTGCCTTGTCATGTGATGCAGTGACGGCACAGGGTGAAACATTAAACCATACACACAGGGTACATGAACGTGAATGATTCACATATTGTCACATTACAGAGCAGATAGTCTGTATTCTGTGCTTAACCCTTTAAGACCTGAAAAATCCTAAATCCTAATGTCTTTCTGAAAAACGTATGTTTCTATATCAGTGGTGCTCAACCTTTTCATGTCAAGGACCCCCTAGAATGATATGTAGGCCTATTTAACCACGGACCTCATCTGAAAATATTTTGTTCCTGGGACCAAGAGAAAGATTTGTGTTACAAATGTTTGCTTTAAAAATATATACATTCAAAGATTTGCACACATTTTCACGTATTTTCAAAAATAGCGGATCTACAAGCTCGCGGCTTGAAGATCTGCTATTTTTCAATTTTTCATAAAAAATAATTATTCAGTATTCACATATTGTCACATTACAGAGTATACAGTCAGAGAGTCAGTAGTCTGTGCTTAAGGCAGCAGACAGAATGTAAACAAATACAGTAGTTACTTCAGGTCTAGTCTCATGTCAGACCCACCATCTTCACCACATCATCAATTAAAGTGAAGGGGAGGGTCTGAATCACAAGTCATCACGGTCTGGGATAGAATGTCAAGCCTCTCATTGGCTGGACGGTAACAGATGTCCATGGTTGGTCTAAAGCGGTCTGTCGTTGGCCAGTATTGTCTGTCACAATTTTTTTTTTTCCCCTTCACCAATATTGTCAATAGAGCCCTAGACATTTGATACCTATTTGTATATTGATCAGCAATAATAGTTTCCTGAAATAACTATAGTTGCTTGCAGAGACAAAAGACAAAATCATAACATACACTTTATATATCACCCATTAGTTGATAAAGAGTTTGAAGTAGAACTGCAATATCATACTTCATATCCTGTTGTTATGTCTGTGATTATCTCTGTCTAACTCTAAAGCCTTGTGCCTACGACCAAATCGCTGCTGTGCTGATATACAGTAGTAAAACAGCCAACCTTTCATATGTTATTGCTTAATTATCAAAACCTGAAATATATGTGAGGGCTTGAAACTTTTTAAACCGTTTTTAAAAGTTAAAACTGTGCAATAGAATCTCAGAACTATTGGTAGTATTATTAACTGTGTTGCTGTTGTTGTTGTTGTTGTTCTTTCTCTCTCCTGTTGGGTGTGCTGTAGTTGCGTGAGTTGGAGGATAAATATGCAGAGTGCATGGAGATGCTGCACGAAGCTCAGGAGGAACTCAAGAACCTGAGGAATAAAACTCTACCTCTCAGCACATCAAGACGCTTCCACTCACTGGGACTGTTCCCTATGGTGAGAGAGAGAGAGGGATAGATGGAAGGAGGGAGAGAGAGGGGATTGTTGGAGGGAGGGAGAGGAATAAACGAGATTTGAGCACACCAAGACACCACATGGTGGGAGGGAGGGAGAGAGGGATGGAAGGAGACAGAGAGGGAGGGATAAACGGATTAATGGAAAGATCTATCGAGGAAGGGGAGAGGCAGTCATAGAAAGCAGTCATAGAAAGGGTGATGGAGGTAGAGGGGTGGAATTAGACTCTAATTCCAGTGGTTCCCAAACCTTTCAGGTCGAGATCCAAAAGAGAGTCTAGACATTTGCCCAGGACCCAAACTAGTGAAAACAACTGATCTAGGAGGTGTAAGACTAAAACATGCTAAGAGGAAGGTGTCAGGCAGAATGCAATCTTTGTTGTCAACTAGTGTAATAGTGGATGTGTGCTTCTGTCTTCCAGGACTCTCTGGCTGCAGAGATCGAAGGAACCATGAGGAAGGAAATAAAGATGGAAGATCCAGATGTAGAAGAACAGAAGTAGGTTTATTCAGAAAACCATCTACTTGTTGCTTGTTACTTGTTACTCATTGCTGTTAGTTATTGCCGGGTGCCACAGACGGCACGCTACGGTTTACAATAGGAAACGCTATAACCCGACTTGTCAGGTTAAGCAGTAAACGGTTGGTTCAGCAGTAACTGTGTTAATATTATGCCCAAATATTCGTCATATGGATACAAAATGTATCCACCTGTTTCCGCGAGAATTTACTGTAGCATTATTTGCGGGACACTTCCGGTTAACAGCAGACATACAAGCTCACGTCGCGTCGCAGATGCAACCGTTGTGAGCTTGTAGATCACTCTCGGCTGTGGCGCCGGAAGCTGCCTGCACATTCTGCGCAATGCACGATGGGACGTTGAAAAGTTGTGGATACATTTGTCACGTGTGCGTGTGCGTGTGCGTGTGCGTGTGCGTGTGTGTGTGTGTGTGTGTGTGTGTGTGTGCGTGCGTGTGTGCGTGTGCGTGTGTGTGTTGTGTGTTGTGTGTGTGCGTGTATACGTTTGTGTGTGTGTGTTCAGGCTCCATCCAAAGCGAGTGTTCCAGACTGTGAAGAACCTCAACCTGATGCGGCAGCAGCGCTCGGCGCTGAACATCCCAGGGTCCAATCAGACGTCGTGTTTCACATCCGGGCGGTCCAGCAGGGTGAGCTCGCCACGCTCCAACTCCATATATGGTAGCGACACAGGAAGTGGCCTCATCCTGGACAACAAGAACAGCAGCATCCTGGAGGCCCCTGATGACGGGTAGGACAGCATGACTCAGCGTTTTACATTACTTTATGTTACCTTAACTATGTTACATGATAGCCTTGAGAAGAGACAGCTTATGTCTTTACATACAGGTACAGTATGTACAAATGAGCTTTAAAAAGCCAGTGCAATAATAACCTAAGTGATTCTAATTAAGCTAAGTGGTGCCCCATGAAAAACAACATCTTAATCTGGAAAGAAAGTGTTGCTCAGTTTTATGACAATAATAAAGTACAAGGATCAGATCCAAGATCAGCACCGTTACTACACATTTGTAACCCTGGAAAAGAGTAGCTAAGTGTGTGTATTGTGAATTTTGCTTTTGTATGTGATTCTTTTGGGGTGATGAAGTAACTGTTTAAGTGGTGCTGAATGCATATACTTAGAATTGTACATTGTGCAGTGTCTTGTAAGCCCTGTGGAGCTTTTGGTGAAAGATACTATAAGCCCATTATAACCGGGAAAACAACTGTGCCATTTGAGATTTTAGATACATTTTAACCACTTTAACCATTATTTTATACTTATACCTAGTTTATACTTATTCAAAAGTAGCAGATATACAAGCTCACAGCACGTCATAAATGAAGGAAGCATAGCCTATTTCACTAAGGCCAATAAAATCTGGACAAGGCCCAAACAAACGTACTGTAGAGATTAAAAAGATAGAAAATAAATAATGACGTAAAAAAACAATAGCATGTTGTCTCAACCCTGTCTCCCCGTCTCCGCTGTCCAGATCAGAGGACTCTAACAGGCGTCCCCATGGGACCCCCGGCACCCCAGGGAGCAGGGACCTGGAGGCCGCCCTCCGACGCCTCTCCCTCCGCCGCGACAACTACCTCTCCGAGAGACGCTTCTTCGAGGAGGAGAGAGACCGGAAGCTGGCCTACCTGGCCAAGGAGGAGGCAGAGGAGGACGGGAGCAGTGGCGGAGGGGAGGACGGCCGGGAGACCCCCACGGAGAGCCTGCTGTCGCTGTGCACGCACCCCTCGCTTGGCAGCGTGTGGTCGGGGTACTCCTTCACGTCCAGGTCCTACCTGCCGGACAAGCTGCAGATCGTCAAGCCGCTCGAAGGTGATTATCCGTCTCAGAACCACAACTCCCAGAATCCACCAGCACCGCCGCTGCCCGGAGAGCAGAGCCCTCTCTGTCACGAGGCACAAAATAATTCAAACCAGTGCGTTCAGAATCCCTCTGAGAGCCTAAATCCAAATTCCCCCGAATCCGAAAATTCTAAACCTGTAGAGAGTCAAGATCGGCCCGTTGACAATGCACAGCCGACCCAAAATGACGGCGTTCAAGATCACACACAGAGTCCAGAGCAAAACTCTTTCAGCTACGTCCACCACAGCTTAAACCAGGAAGCTCAGTTAAAAGCTGAGAGGCCAGCGAGGAGCTCCAGCGGGCGGGTGGTGCTGAGCAGCCTGCCCAGGCCCTGGCCCTCATCTGGGGCCTCGCTGGACCTGGTGATGACAGGCCTGCTAGACCTGCTGGAGGAACAGGAGGGGAGCTTAAACCTCCAACACTCCTTCTACTTCAGGCACACACAGCCTCGCTGCTGGTTTCAGATCTAGAATCAACATCGTAATTTTGAATTAGAAAGTTACAAATACTCAAATCTGGAATCTTGACTTGGCTGAGCAAGTTTGCACATAATGAGGGATTGAATTTGGTGGTTTGTTCACATAAAAGCGAGTGTAAAAGTATATATGACACACAAGAGATTAAAATGATATGTAACGCAACAAGACCTTGTCACATACAAATCTTTGGTTAAACAATTTTCTTAAAAGATAGAGAATATTGTTAGGTCTCTTTTTAATAATTTGCTCAATACAAGAATGTATAATACAAACACACATGCTGGTTTGAAATAAGTAATAATGCTACTGAATAAATTATGCTTCTGTTATGTTATGTACACTTTATCAAACCTAGTTTAATAGTGTTTTAAATAGTACTTAACATACAGACACCAAATCCAGCATAAGAAGCTACACTACCATGCAGTATTTATTTTATTTTATTATTTTAGTCTTTGTTCAAAGCTTATAGATATTTATTTTCATACTGTTTAAATGTTGTATTTATAGGCAAATATGTAATATATTCTTTATTAGTAGCATTCATTTTGGATATATATTTTGTCTGAATGCTTTAGTGACACTTACATAACCTGTACAGTGTACACATTTTAAGTACTGCAACCCTACTGTACAACCACTGCATTATGGAGAAATATCCTGTTATTTGGCTCCGTCTAGTGTTCAGATCTAGAATTACATCCGCTGTGAAGTCACTATGGAACAGTATCCAGGAGTTGTAGTATGTTCTCAAGCATACTTACAGTTTGTCTATGTTATATGAAATAATTGCACTCGCTGATTTATTTCAAGCCTAATTCATGATGGTGTGACAGGGGTTAATTAATTAATAGAAGAAGAGGTACAACAGTGCATGCGACACACACACACACCACCCATTTCATTTCCACCCCTCAGTTTTTCCATGTCTCTCCTCTGTTTTTATCATTATGGTCTCTGTTTTCTTCTCCTCCCTGTTAAGTTCTGTTTCAGTTCAACTTGTCTTGTGTTTCCCTCTGTTGAAGACTTCTTCAATAAAAGACTTCTTCAATAAAATCCACTAAATCTTCTCACCATCTCCCTTTCTTTCCTGTTCTGTTGGCATTTTAGCCATGTTGCATGTATTTCTAATGTACTGATATGTCTTCAATGACATTAAGGGATTCTCTGAGTTGCACAAACAATAGCAATTGATAGGACTTGAAATAAAACAACTTTATGGTTGTCGGAAAACACAGAATGCATTACAGCATGAGCCTGATTTAGACTGAAATGACAAAGATCATTGTGCGCGCGCGTGTGTGTTTGTGTTTGTGTGTGTGTGTGCGTGCGTGCGTGCGTGTGTGCTCAAACATGTGTTCCTTTGTGTGAGACAGACACATACTGTCCAGATATTAAGCAGCACAAGTATTTGTCCTTTGTATGTAGACAATAGACATGCTGGCTCTGGCTGTCTGAGTATGTGCTTGTTAGAATGTGTCTGTGTGTCCATGTGTGTGTACAGTGTGTGTGTGTGTGTGTGTGTGTGTGTGTGTGTGTGTGTGTGTGTGTGTGTGTGTGTGTGTGTGTGTGTGTGTGTGTGTGTGTGTGTGTGTGTGTGTGTGTGTGTGTGTGTGCGTGCATGCCTGCGTGCGTGTGTGTTATCTAAAGGCATTTATGCATGCAATGTTTACGGAACAGTATTTATTTCACATGCTGAGCTGAATAGAGAAACTACACAGTCCTCAGATTCTGATCAGTCAGTTGAAGTTGAGTGACAAATACCAAACATAGACAGACCTTCACGAATCCAGAGGGAAATGCAGTTACCACCACTAACAGCCCTCCAAACAGCAATAGATGGAGAAAATAAAACTCCAGGGTGTCATGTCTGTAATTCAGTTCCATTTGACACATGTGCTCTGACATCTAAAGTACACTAGTATTGCACAGCACCTCCTGAAGGCTCTAAAGTCGACAGTACTGATCAAACAGTACACATACTGCAATCATAACATGAGTACATTATTGTTATATCTTTGTTATCTTATCTCTCCCAGGTTCAGCAACCCTTCATGCATGGCAGCAGCTTGCCCAGCCTCATCTGGGAGGACTCCTGGACCAACGGCCCGGCGTGGTCACTAAAGGCTTCCGTACCTTGGAGCAGGACCAGGAACAGGAGGAGGTCTCCTGGGATCTCGACCAACCAGAAGAGGACGAGCGGTCACTTGACGCGACCTGTGGCCAGTCAGCAGAGCGTGCCGATCATCCGCGATCGTCCTCCCCGATGTCAGATGTCAGAAATGGCGGCGACGACCGCAGCCAATCGGAATTGGCTCCCGCAGCGAGGGACAGAAGCGTGAACACACTCCTCCCTCCGACGTTTCCTCCTCTCTCTCCTCTCTGCTCCTCGTCCAAGACGAGCCAACAGGGAGACGTGGCAGAGTTCCAGGCTGGTGTGGTGGACAATATGCCCGGTGAGGGAGCTTCCTAGCTGGGGTCACGGCAGCATGTTACTCCCCTGGAATGTGAGGGCTGTGACGGGTGGGGGGTTAGAGCGGAATGTGGGGGTGGGGTGGAGGGACATTCGTTGGACATCCAACCACCACAGCCCCCTCCCCCCGGTCCTATCCACACCTGCACACGCATGTGAACGCACATCCAGACAGACCATGTGTGTTGTCTGCGCAGTCATCACACCCCACATGAAAAAAGTACATATTTTTTGTTTACTTACTTTCCTTAGTTGCATCTCCCTGATTGATCTCTCCTGTCATCGATTCATACTGTCTGAATCCTTTCCACTCCATCATTTTATCGACTCATGTCTCAGAAAATCACTCTACTTCTCATTTTAGAATCGTTTCAAAATGTCCCGCTAGATTTGCTTCTCTGTAAGTCTACGTGTGTTTGTCTTTGTAAATGTCATATTCCTCTTTACTTCACTTCATCCAATCAGTTTTATTTTTTCACTTTTCTATTTTATTATTGGTCCTTTATTTCAACTGCTGAAAGTAACAATAGTCCAATCACATGACATGGCGTGACAGAAGTGGGAACCTCCTGGGCAGATTTGCTGTTTAAATTCAGGACATACAGTTGAGGGGTTTATGATGATCTTAGGGCTGAATTGTTGGCTACACTTTAGGAGCTATTTTCAAGCGGCATCTCAAGATACACTGCTCACTGGACATGAAATTGGAGGACGGCCAATGTCACGTGTGTGTGTGTGTGTGTGTGTGTGTGTGTGTGTGTGTGTGTGTGTGTGTGTGTGTGTGTGTGTGTGTGTGTGTGTGTGTGTGTGTGTGTGTGTGTGTGTGAGAGAGAGAGAGAGAGAAGAATCAGGGTTGCAGCTGTCTAGGTCACATGTTCATGACATCACCTGCCAGGCTAAGATTGGAGCTGACCTAGTCATCATGTCCCTGGGTCACCTTCACACACACAAACATACTTTTCTCTAATTACACACTAGAATTCTCCGGTTCTACTGTCCCTTTTGCTGCGTAGGATGAGCATCTACTGTATTTAGACGCTGAGAGAGGAAGTGTCTCCTATCACAGATATCTGATGTTTGCATTCCAAACACTGCAAACACCTGATCCTAACAAGCACATTCATTGTGTGCATGCATTGCACACTAATATGGTGATCGAAGCCTGTTTAAGGAAATACAATGGTTATTGAAATAGTCATGTAAACATGTTGAATGATTACAATTTTTTGGGGGGGGAAAACCCCAGTTAAGATCTCTCGGATATAGGAAATAGTTATAGTCAAAACCCAAATTGAGTTAAACAAATTCATTGAGTGGTTATTACCAATACTTGTATGAATAAACACTTCCTTTTGAGTTATTAATATAGCCACAATGATGCTCTGCACATACAGTCAACGCTTCCATCAAGTTATTATCATAACCACATTATTCCCCAGTAATTGCCAGTATTTCTGTGCATATTAAATCATATTGACTTCAGCAAGAGATACAGTATACTGTAAGAACTGAAATGTTAAGGGTCACGTTCTCGCACACAGATATGAACTAAATTAATGGGGCAAAACACAAACATCTTACATTCAAAAGACTCAGGAGGAACAATGGTTGATACTGTAGGTAAACAAAAGTAAAGTGACAGTTAGGGAAGCATCTATGCATCCTCTGCTTTGGGTTGTTTCTGTGATTCCAACTTTCTTGGTGCTGTTCTTGATTTGTTTCTTCAGTATGATTCTTAATGTGGGATTGTTGTTGGCACCATTAAACACTAACCTGTTCCCTTTTTTCTACTCCTCTCCTCTCCTCTCCAACCCTGCCCTACCCTGTCCTACATTATTTTCCTTTCTTCTCTTCTAGTTAATATTCCAGGGAAGTGTTCCTCTCATTCTTACTCCACCTACACGTATACCACCTGTCGGATACTCCACCCGTCCGACCAGTTGACCAGTGTGTCCCCCAGGTGAGAACCCAAGTTAAACACAGCAATGTGTCTTTTTTATTTCATTATTGCATGTCTGTCGATGACCTTTTATGTATATTTGATATCTGCTACTATTTGATGTTTTCTTTGTTATTACATAATTTATGTCAATTTGATATTTATTTTGAAATGTGTTATTCTTATTCTTATTTAAAATGCAACTGCAATTTCGGCCACTCTTACAACTGTAAACATGTTGTGAAGTTGAAGTTGAACAAGGCTTGGATTTTATTCACAGATGCTACACATACTACATGCATTCACCTAATTGTAAATTATACCTGATGTTTCCCACCAACCTAAAGGCTCAAGTGTTGTGAGTTGTAGATAGAGTCTGCATAGATTTTTTGCAGAAGGTTTGCTTACAGTATTTTTGCAGAATGTTTGCCCATTATGCCCAGAATAGGGATGCTACGGTTCATGTGGTTAACCAATCCTTTAGTTTCACTTCATTCTTGGTTCTTTCACCCACAATTCCACATTTCAAAGCTAGCACTGATATTCATTTCATATCCTAGAGCGCTCCCAGAGGACAGTGTGTAGTGATTAACATAACAGCAGTTAGCCTTCATCGTTCTCTCTCAGCTTGAAGTCACTGTTGTCCCATTGGCCCTCACTAGGTCATGTGACGAGGAAGAGGATGTGGGGCTGTATCACGTGGTTGTGAGGGCCGACGTAGAGCAGGCCCACTGAGCGCGCACGTGGGTGAGGCCGTGCATGAGAGTGCGATCGCTGAGCTAGTCGGGTGTGTTTAGATGAGGAGAAGTCAAGGCTAAAGAGTGATGTAGAACACTTTGAAGCAAAGTAGATGGATGGTACAGGAACTAAACCAATGTTTCATCACCTTGAGGTTACAGTGACCTTCCTGTGATGTAATGGTCCCATCTTGAATTCCAACCACAGCTCTTTGTCCTGTGAAAGTGTCCTTGGTCAAGAACCACGCCAATACAATACAGCAAAATGCATGGGGCCCTTTTTTACACTGAGATAAACTACTGGTGACTCATTGTAAGTCACATTCAGCACCACATATGTCTATACCACACTACAGCATAGGGGATAATAGTAGCAATATGGCTAGATTCCTTGTGGCCCATCAATTCATGAAGCCATCCATCTACTCTGCCCCAAATGTTTCCTGATTCTTATACCTCACCTGTCAAGATAACAAGTCTTTAGATGAAGACATATCTCACTGATCCAACTAAAAGAAATGCTGTAACAGGGTCTTTGGTCCATGAGTAACTAACTGCGTGTCAAACCAATTAACCTGTTTCTGTAGTTTGAAGTGAAACGTGAATCCTAGTCTGTTGTGAGGACATGTGAAACACACGTCATCGTTTGCGTTTGACACTCACTTGCTTTGTTTTCCAAGCTCCTTTTAGAGAGAGATCTCGACACACAGAACACATTGGAAAGTGATTTTCTCGTCCTCCTCAGGAATAGAATGAATAGGATTCAGGTTAAAAATCTAGAGAGTCACCCTTTAACCCATTAAATAACAGTTACACCCTGTACAGTACAAGCTAAAAAATAACAGATATACACGCTCACAGCAAGTCACTTCGTGCCGCACTGCAAGCTTGTAGATCTGCTATTTTGTAAGACATTTTGAACAATTTAGATTTTTTTAATTATAATTCTTTTTTTTTACATAAATCTTCTCTTCTGGAGGTCCCTGGCACAAAACATTTTCAGATGGGTGGTCCACGGCCATATACATATCAATTTGGTGATCCATGACACGAACAAGAAGGGCGGCCGAGCTTCTAGTTTGTAGAATCAGCCTCAGGTCTTAAGGTCCTTTCCCACTGGGCGTGATAACAATAAAGATAACGATAATGATAAAAAATATCGTTTTCAATTGATGTGGATGGCAGCGTCCACACCACAACGATAAAGCCGTCTTAATTGATGTGAACGTGATGTGAATTTTTTATCGTTATCTTTATCCTTATCGCGCCCAGTGGGAAAGGGCCTTTAATGGGTTAAGAAAGAACCTCTTCTGACCTCCGCTGCCTCATCTTCTCTCCTTCAGCACTCCTGTCCTCCGCCGTCCGGCCACCTCCTCCGGAGTGAATGTCTCCTCTGGCAGCTTCTCCACCTCCACCACTCCCTGCTGCACCCCGCGCCGCCTCTCCCTGTCCCTCTCCCTGTCCGAGTCCTCCACCAACCTCCGCGACTCCACCCGGACCACCAGCACCTCCCTGGGCCTCGTGCGCCTCCTGCTGGAGAGCGGCATCTCCGCCTCTGTGTACGACCCACGCAGCTGGGACCGAGGAGCCGACGCCAGCGGAGCCTCGACTCCTACAAGAGGAGTAGGAGGGGGAGCCGGACTTACACACGGGAGCTTCCACCGGCGCACAGAGCCCAAAGACGGAGCGAAAGAGTGGCAGACGTGCGTGGACCCCTTCCTCATCCCCCCCTCCACCCCGCCCAACTCCCCGAAGCACCGCTGTCGTCGCCCCGGGGCCGCTTCCTCTCCCGACGCCTCCGACACCTCCTCGCGTCCCCTCTTCCAGTTCAGCCCCTCCACGGAGGAGCACCCGTTCTACGACACCTTCCTGGCCTCCAAGCCGGCTCGGACCATCCTGCGGGAGGTGCTGGGGGAGGCAGAGAGGGAGGTGCGGGGAGCGGAAGGCGGCGTGGCGGACGACGGGCTGACGGAGGTTTCCAATCTGGGACTGGTGGACAAACTGAGGCGCTTTCGCACCGTGTCGCCCACGGGGGCATCCAACCCTTGCGGGGGGGCGGCGGCGCTGCTGGGCCCCTTCGGCACCTCGACAGCGGGGGGTGGAGCTCTGGGCGGGGGCCTCTCCGTTCTGAACGTCGGTCTCAGGAGGAACAGAAGCTACCCTGCGATGGTGGGGGCCAGTATGGCCATGAAGGGAGCCCCCCTGCTCCCCCACACGCAGGAGACACACACGCTACACACGAGCAACATGGCAGAAACGCAGCAGCACGCACACACACAGGACGAACGTCATGCAGCGTACAGCCGCGCACACACGGACTGATCCCAACTAGGGAAGATGACATTCACCTCCCCCTTCCCCCAAAATGGATGACACAATCTCTAGACCAGACCAGCTTCAACGATGACATAAACACTACTCACGCACAACCTGTGAGAGTGTGAGAACAACAGACATTCTTCAATGATGGACAGTGCAATCGACCAACAAAGACCAGCTACAATGACTAAACTAAACTAAAAGCTTGCCGATTCGACCCAACCCATGCAAACCCCAATAGACTGTAATGTAAAATCAATAATTGCTGGATCAAATCAATCCAGAACTGATCTGGTGATGACTATGTTGACATTATATGTTCTAGACGTATATTCTCTAACATTGACTGATTTACTGTGTCAAACCTAAATGGATCAGTATGGGACCAGGTCCAGTTTGCCTTCCTCAGTGTCCATTGGAGTCGTACATTAGGTTTTACAGTATACCATGATGTTTTGTTGATGTCTCAGTCCCAACATACACACATTGAATGGGTTGTACAATCAACATGAATTTTATGTGCCATGGAAGGTGGTCGGGTCGGCCATATGCACGTTTTCAGCCTAGCAACACACCACACCTGTTCGGCCAACAACTCTTGTTATTTTCAGTTCCCTCGCGAGCCCATAGAATAGGCTGCAGATATGCATAACCCTACCAAAAAGAAAAATTGGAGATCTTTAAATGAGGCATTTTATTTCATTTTATTTTCCATTTAACCTCCTTTTTGATTGATCATGTACTTTACTTTAAAGTAGCAGTTTTTTTTCTTATTTTGATGCAAAGCACTTTGTTTTTCCTGTTTGCTTCCTTTGTGCACTGTTTTTTCTTCGTCAGTTTTATTTTTATTTTTATCTCGTACATGTAAAGCACTTTGAGCTGCATGTTTTGTATGAAAGGAACTAAGAGATAGAGGGAACCAATTTGTTAAACCAGCTGGTGTATTGGGTTTACATCAAAACAAAGCTCTATTTGTGGAGCACAGCACTTTTCATACACAGAATGTAGCTCAAATGTGCTTTACATTTTTGAAAATAAAACAGCGGTGGTCATTGCAAGAGCCTCACAGGAGGCTACACGCTCAAACAGATGGCCTTCGCGACTCATGATTGGATGTTAAATACTGTAAAGGATCTGTGTCTCATATTTAAACACTGGAGTCAAATGGAACTTGAACTGTATTTTGAGTTACTGTGGAAGAGAGACTGGTCCAATGATATAGACAGCAATGATGACTGGGTTGCCATGTAATACATGTTTCAATCACAACATTATACAATATATGATAGTATATTATAAGGCATCACATTGGCAAACCCAAATGATAACAGAAAATTTAGATTTGAGATGGAAAAGTTCACCAAGGTGGTATTAATGTATACATTAAATAACAATGTAACAATTAGTTGAATAATATAACCTGACAACAGAATGCTATTTTTAGATAGCCTTTTTATTGTCTCAAGACAACATTATGGAAACACAACTAAACAAATGTGTATTTTCTGTGACAGAGAAATTCTGACATTTTACTTGACAATTGGCTGAAAATGTAGCAAATGACTGAATACTTGTATGTGCCTATGAATGCAGAAAACGTACTGTAGCTTATTGGAATGTGGCATTATATTTTTAAATATTATTTTATGACATGTCTGCTTTTTCTAGTTTATTAGGTCTGTGGATAATGAGAAGCACATTGTAAGTTGAACAGATGTTTCTTTAAATTAATTATTTGTTAATTATATTTCTCCTTTGCCCTGCTGTCCTGATTGATTAGGCACTTTAAGAGTGGAAGTAAATATCACTGTTCTGGCTCTTTCAATCCGTTGAAACAGTTTGGTTCGAGTGGTGAATGTTTTTTTTTTTTTCTTTTTTTTCCCCCATGAGTATTATTAGCTGTAAGCTAACAACGGTCTAACTCAGTTTATACTTTCCATGACTTTGAATGAAGGAGGCTGGCGACGCTAGCAAGCCGACTTAACAGAAGTGCCAAAACAACATTTAGGTTATTAGTTGTTTTGGATTTATTTTTTGTCAATAAAAAAGAAAAAACGATTTAACCAGAGAAAGTTGACTGAGCACACGATGCACTGCTTCACGCAGTTAGAAGCATTCACACACATTCACACCTCGAAGCTATCCAGTACAACCATGTTATGTATTCACTGACCAGCCTCACTACTGTAGAGCAGTGGTTCTCAGCCTGTGGGTCGGGACCCCCAGAGTGGTACCCAAATTATTTTGGGGGGTCCCCAGATCATTAACTTAATGAGCAACGTTGTTTTCTCGCTCAACAGTAAACAGACCAACATACAGTTTAAGTGTATATAGAGGGTATCTGCACATTTCTAAAGTGACAATTTAAGGACTTTTTAATACCTCTAAAATGACTAGTTAAACACTGGCCAAATTGTCAAATATTAGAGCCAGAAACTGAAAATAGCTGATCTACACAGTTCTGCTAATTTTACAGTTTAACCATGTTATACAAAATGTAATGCCTCAACTCTTGGTGCTTGTCAGGGTGGGGGGTCCCCTGTTAAAATATGATTATTTTGGGGGTCGCGGCCTGAAAAGGTTGAGAACCACTGCTGTAGAGCAGCCTTGTTCCAGGGCACCAGTTATAGAGGGAGTGGGATAGAGTCTCCCTCGCTCACTGTTGATCACGTTCTGCGGGAATCAAACCGTCAACCTTCACTTCTCTTACCTAGACCAGTGGTTTTCAACCTGAGGGTCGGGACCCCCATGGAGGTCCCCAAAATATTTTGCTTAATGTTAACAATGTTTTCTCACTGAACAGTAAACAGACCAACATACAGTATAAGTGTACTTTTTAGTACCTCTGGTCAAACATTAGCCAAACTGTCAAAAAATTAGAGGCAGAAATTGTGAAAATAGCAGATCTACATGCACACAACGCCTCGCGTTGCAAGGCGTTGTGAGCATGTAGATCTGCTATTTTCACAGTGGAACAGATGGAGTCAAACTAAATGTAATGCCAACTCCTACAATTCCAAGTGCTTATCATGGTGGGGGGGGGTGGGGGGGTCTCCAGTTGAAATATGATTATTTTGGGGGTCACGGTCTGAAAAGGTTGAGAACCACTGACCTAGACAACCACGACTGTAACAGTTGCCTGGGAAAAAAAGACACAGTATTAGCTACTGAACCAGTTGGTGCTTGGTGTGTTTGTGTGTGTGTGTGTCTCACACATGTCATCTGAATGTATGTTATTATTACCAACAATAATTCTGCTGTATGTTCATATATATTTACTGTATATACGGTATGTCTATGTATTGATTTCAAATCAATGCCGCCTTGTTTTAGCCGTAAATGGGTATTTGTATCATCATTATGCTGTGCATTGTAAATCATAAGTATGCTATGCATCTTGAGTTGTACATTATTTTTTAAATAAAATTTCAAAATGAACAAAAGAGATGACAATGCAGTCAATAGGCCTATGTGTGTTTGACCTTTGTTAAATTAATTAATGTGAATCTTTTATGGAACATGTTGACAGTGCTCTCTCTCTCTCTCTCTCTCTCTCTCTCTCTCTCTCTCTCTCTCTCTCTCTCTCTCTCTCTCTCTCTAGCCACTAACATGTCTCTTCACTGCACTGACACAATCAAAATCCTTCAAGAGTAGAAGTGACGTCTCACATTGTTTTTCCCTCCATTAATTTATTCCATAGCCTGGCCTTCACTGAGAGCGAAAAGTAGCACCTCATGTATACTGCAGTCAGTGCTGGAGCTCTACTGCCCTCTTGTGGATAAAGCTGTATTGTGGTTGAAGCAAAATATGTTTCTATTGTGTGACACACACACGCACACACGCACGCACAGTCGCACACACGCACACACACACACACACACACGCTCGCTCGAAGCTTGAGCGCTTGTCATAGGCAGGCCTGTCAATGCTCCTGGATTTCCCAGGAGTCTCCTGGATTTTGACCCCATCTGCTGGGAATCTCCTGGATTGGCAAATCTCCTGGATTTCAAACTCCCCAAATTCACCAGAACACAGGAAATGACATCTACTATGTTAAAAATGTTCTGGGGGAGGACCCCCAGACCCCCCACTTTAGGGGTGGGGGCAATGCATGCAACAGATATTCACTTTAGTAATGACTTAAAGATGAGAAGTCATTATTAAAGATGTCCTTTGCTTAAGTTATCAAGTCTGTACACCAACATTTGGCATTTTAAGGCTGAAATTGTACCCATGCTAGTAAAGCAAGGCTGATAAAAGTATCAAGCATGCAAGATCATACAGATATTCACTTAAGTAATGACTTAAGATGAGAAATCATTATCAAAGAAAGATGTATTAGGCCTACTTTGCTTCAGTCATCAAATCTGTATACATACATTTGGCATTTTAAGGCTGAAATTGTACCCATGCTAGTAAAGCAGGCCTGATAAATGTATCAAACATGCACAAATTTCAACAGAACACAGGAATATATATATATATATATATTGTAGTAATCTCAGGAACCGGAGACAGAGACGTGATCCACGGTTTAGTGTTACGTTTATTAAAGGCACATTTCCAGCGTAATAATAACACGTAGCTTCTCAACGTTGTACATACAATCCACTTCCGTGTAACAACCACCACAACATGACGCCACTTCCCCCCAAAGTCCCCGCATCATCACGTGGCATCCGGCCACAGTTAAAGGGGCCGTTACACTACCCCCCCCTTAGAAAAAGTCCTCGTCCCCGAGGACCGCTCAGGAATGTAGAAATAAACACAGCCTAAAGGCAACTTGGCATCAACCTGACATAAGCAAAAACTCAACACAAACCCCACATCAGTACAATTTCACAATCTTTTTTTTTTTTTTCCTTTTACTCACGTTTTTTTTTTTTTTTTTTTTTTAACACTGTCACGTCAGTCCTGTGCCCCAAGGGACACCACATAGTCACGTAGGCGGGGCGGAGGCCTCGTCCGCCTCCTTGGGCGAGACCCCGTAGGGGTCGGGGAAGCAAGGGCGGGGGGCAGAGGGGCAGACCCCGGGGAGGGGACAGCCGGGGCATGGGACAAGGGTTGCGGGGTGGGGCAAACAGGCATGGGGGCCTCCTGCGGGAGGCTGTGAGGGGGCAGAGGAGCTGGGGAAGGGGGAGAGTCCGTGTCGGAGGAAGGAGAGCCCCCCCTGTAAGGGGCCAGTCTGTCTCTGTGGAGGGCCACCCTCCGTCCTCGAGGGGGCATCTGCACGCGGTACACAACCTCTCCCAGTCTCTCCAGCACCTTGCAGGGCCCCACCCACTTACTGTCAAGCTTGGGGCTGCGTCCCTTCTTCCGTATAGGGTTGTAGACCCAGACCAACTCGTCTGGCTTGAAGTCCCGTCCCCGAGACTTCACGTCGTAGTAGCGCTTCTGCTTCACGCCGGCCTCCTGCAGCTGTTCCCTGGCGAAGCGGTGCGCTGAATCCAGGCGGTCCTGCAGCTTCCTGGCGTACTCCGGCCCTGCAGGGACAGCCGGGGCGTCCGGTGGGCGTCCGAAGGCCAGCTCAGCCGGGGTGCGCAGCTCCCTCCCCAGCATGAGAAGAGCGGGCGTGCACTCCGTGGACTCCTGTACCGCGGAGCGGCACGCCATGAGCACCAGGGGCAGGTGTTTGTCCCAGTCCCTCTGGTGCCGGGAGGTGACGATGGCCAGCTGGTCTCCCATGTTCCGGTGGAATCTCTCCACCAATCCGTCGCTCTGAGGGTGCAGCGGGGTGGTGCGTGTCTTGTGTATGCCCAGGCGCTCGCACATGGCAGCGAACACCCGGGATTCAAAATTAGTCCCCCGATCACTGTGTATGGACTCCATCGCCCCGAGCCGACTTATCATGCCCTCTACCAGGGCATCAGCGACCGTTTCAGCCTCCTGGTTTGGGATGGCATACGCCTCCGGCCACTTGGTGAAGTAATCCATGGCGGAGAGGACATAGCGGTTGCCCCCGTCAGAGAGAGGGTACGGCCCCGTAATGTCTATCCCCACTCTCTCCATAGGGGACCCCACCGGGAACTGCTGGAGTGGCGCTTGCGAGCGCCCGGTGGGGCCTTTGCGAGCAACACAGGGGTCACAGCGACGGCAGAAGTCAACAACGTCCCTCTTCTGCCGCCCCCAGTAGAAGCTCTGACGAAGGCGGCGGAGAGTTTTGTTGACCCCAAAGTGTCCAGACCCACCCGCCCCGTGCATAGCTTCCAGCACCGTCTCTTGCAGGCCCTTTGGGACCACCACCTGCCACTGCTCCTCCCCGGTGGCTGCTGTCTTGAACGCCCGCTGCAGCACACCTTGGGACAGCCGCAGCGAGTCAAACATAGTCCATAGTCCTTGAGTCGCCTTGGAGAAGGGCGCCACCTCCTCCCAAGGCGGACGCTGCTGGGCCTCGACCCACTGCAAGGCAGGCTGCAGGTCCGGATCTTTTTCTTGCTCGGCTCTCCATTCTGCATCCGACACCGCTTGCAGCTCCCTGCAGACGACCTCCCCGACTCTGACGGCTGCACACTCCTCCTCGTCCATGTGCCGCTCCAGCTCCCGTGCCTCTCTCCGCTCGCAGTAGCGGCACCCTTCTGCTGCACAGGGCCGACGTGAGAGAGCGTCTGCGTTGGCGTGGCGAGCCCCAGGGCGGTGCACTATCTTGAAGTCAAACTCTTGCAGCTTCTCCAACCACCTGGCAACCTGCCCCTCCGGCTCCCGGAAAGTCATTAACCACTGGAGGGCTGAGTGGTCAGTTCTTACAGTGAAGGGGTGGCCGCACAGGTAGTACTTGAAGTGCCTGACAGACAGCACCACTGCCAGGAGCTCCCGGCGGGTGACGCAGTAGTTCCGCTCGCTTTTCTTGAGCTTCTGGCTGAAGTACGCAACCACTCGCTCACCCTCCGGCCACAACTGCGACAAGACACCCCCCACCCCCACACTGCTAGCGTCAGTGTCCAGTACGAAGGGCAGTGTGGGGTCAGGTGGGGCGAGAACCGGGGCCTCGCACAGGGCTCGCTTCAGCCCGAGAAATGCCTCCTGGCACGCCTCGGACCACACATAGTCTCTGTCCTTCTCCAGCAGCCTGTACAGGGGCGATGCAACCGTGGCAAACCCCCGCACATGCCGTCTGTAGTACGAGGCCAACCCGATGAAGCTTTTCAGCTGGCTCTGGTCGCGGGGGGTGGGCCACTGCTCCACCGCCCGCACCTTCTCGTCCATGGGGCCGATGCCATCTGCCCCCAACTGGTGCCCCAGGAATGTCACCTCCCTCCGCATAAAGCGGCATTTCTCTGGGTGCAGCATCAGGCCCGCTTCCTTAATTTTACCCAGAACCCTCCTCAGGGACCCCAGGGCCGCCTCGAAGGAGCGCCCGTGCACCAGAATGTCGTCCAGGTACACCAGGCACTCCTGGCGGGGCATACCAGCCAGCACTTTGTCCATAAGGCGGGCGAAGGTGGCAGGGGCGTTGCAAAGTCCGAAGCTGAGCACTTTAAACTGCCACAGGCCGCGTCCGGTGCAGAAGGCTGACTTGGGGCGGGATTCAGGGGAGAGGGGGACTTGGTAGTAACCGCTTTTGAGGTCCAACGTGGTGAACCACGAGGACCCCGTCACTAGATCCAAGGACTCGTCGATACGGGGGAGGGGGTAAGAGTCCTTAGTGGTCAAGTCATTCAGCCGCCTGTAATCCACACAGAACCGCCAGTCTCCATTCTTCTTCGGGACCATGACCACCGGTGCCGCCCAGGGGCTTTCGGAAGGCTCGATAAAGTCTGACTGCAGCAGGTCGTCCACGGCCTGGTCGCATGCCTCCTGACGAGCAAGAGGGAGGCGGCGCGGCTGACACTTGACGGGCCGCTCAAGTCCAGTGTCAATCACGTGCTGCGCCATGTGAGTTCTCCCCACCTCGCTCTCGCTCGCTGCAAAGCTGTCCTGGAACTCCGACAGCAGCTGTCTCAGCTCCTCCTGCTGCCGCTCCTCCAGGTCTCCATACTCCTCCCTCCACACCCCTCCCCCCAGGGACAGCTCACCTCCACCACCCCCCCCTCTTATCCGCAGAGAGGGGGCCGGAGTGACAGGGGAAAACACAGGGGCTAGAGGGGACAGCTGTTGGCAGGGGGCGTCGGGAAACATCACAGTCTCCCCCACCACAGGGTGAGGGGGGGCAGGGTAGGTGGGGTAGCTTGGCCACATGAAGGGGGGCGTGGGGACAGGGGGCACATAGGGGAGGCTCAACGGGGCAGCGAACCGTGGGGCAAAAGCACAGGGGTCGGGGCAGGGGAAGACAGGAACGGTGAACGGCACCTCCAGTGCCTGGACAGACCGGGCAGGGGGCAGCAGGCCAGCAGCAAGAGGGCCCATGGCAACGGTAGGACCCCCCGGGAAGCTAAGAGTGCCCCTCCCCATGTCCAACAGGCACCCCGTGTCCTGGAGAAAGTCCAGTCCCAGGATGCAGTAGTCTTGTACATCCGCCACCCACACTAGATGACGAAAGTGTCTGCCGCCCACACACAGCCACAGCAGCCCCTTCCCCAACATGGGAGCCAGCTGCCCTGTGGCCGTGCGGAGCTGCACCGCTGTAGGCTGCAAGGGTGTCCCGCTGGGCAGAACGTCCGGTCTCACCAGCGTCACCGACGACCCGGTGTCCACCAGGCCCGCAGTAGGCACCCCCTGGACGGAGACAGCGACGTGGCAGGAACACGCTCCACTGGAACTCCCACGGATCCACCCCACCACGACCGGCGGAGTACTGCTGTCGTCTCCTCCAACGCTGCACTGCTGGGCTCCCTCCGCTGGCGGATGAGGCTGGGAAGGCGGCGGCCTGCTGTCGTCTTCTTCTAGGGGGAATGGAGCCTCCCCCCCCTGGCTGTGCTGTTGTGCTTCCCCCGCTGGACGGCACGCCCGGACTGGCGTCGTTGGGGAAGCAGTGGGAATAGGGGCCCGCATATCCCCGTCTATGCGGACCCCGAGGCGTTTCCCTGCCCCTGGCGAGCGGCAGGGCAGTTCCTCCTGATGTGGCCGGGCTGGCCACACCCCCAGCAGACCTGCGGACCTGGACGTGGTCCGCTTGGCCTCTGTAGAGTCACCGCCCGCAGCAGCTCGGTTATCTCCGCCGCCCACGCTGGCGCCTCCTCCCTGGCAGGGCACCCTGACGCTGACCTCACCGCATGGGGGCTCACCTCCTGTCCACCGCTGGCGGCCGCGCTCTGCAGACTCTCCCTCTCGATGGCCGCCTCCAACGCCTCCTGCAGTGACTTCGGGTGCTGAAGCTGCACCTGCATACGCAGGTCAGGTGGCGAGATGGCCCCGACAAACAGGTCAGTAGCCAACTCGCTCCGCGCGTCGGCGGATAGGTGACCGTAAGCCCGCCGCACCTGGCTCTCAATGTCATTAGCCAGCCCTCGGAGTGACTCACCAGGCTTCCTGCACTTCCCTCTCAGTTCATTTTTCACCAGTGCTGGCTGGGACCATGTTCCAAAGCGCCGCTTGAGCGCCCCCACCAGGGCGTTGTAGCACCGCCGCTGCTCAGCATCCAGAAGCAGGAGGCAAGACAGGGCATCTCCCTCCAAACACAGAGCCAACTGAAGAGCTTTGTCACTCATTGTCCATCTTCTAGCATCTGCTAACAGTTCGAATTGAGCATGGAAAGCCTCCCAATCAGAGTTACCAGTGTACTTGGGTGTCTTCACAGAGCCAGCTGACGGCGGTGCATGGGCGTCGTCATGGTAACCGCCCGACGCGGTGAAAATGGCGGGACCCGGCGGCCGCACATCGCCGGTTCCGCGGAGCGGCGACCCGCGAAAACGTGAGGGGAAGCCAGGGTAGTTGGCCACCCGTCCTGGAGTCAACTCGAGCCGCGGCACGTTCACTTCTTCCGACATACCGTATCGCGCTCCGTCCCGCCGTTCTTCTTTTATCTTCTTCTCATCCATACTGCTCGCCTAGCTAGCTAACACACTGAAGCTAACTAGCTAGCACACAACGGCACGTCTCCTCACCGACAAAGTCTTTGTTTGTTTTTCTTCTGACACCAGTGTAGTAATCTCAGGAACCGGAGACAGAGACGTGATCCACGGTTTAGTGTTACGTTTATTAAAGGCACATTTCCAGCGTAATAATAACACGTAGCTTCTCAACGTTGTACATACAATCCACTTCCGTGTAACAACCACCACAACATGACGCCACTTCCCCCCAAAGTCCCCGCATCATCACGTGGCATCCGGCCACAGTTAAAGGGGCCGTTACAATATATATAAGAGGTTTTGGGGGAGGAACCCCAGACCCCGGTTGGGGAGTTCCACGCACCCCCAATAAATCTCCTGGATTCTGACAGTCCAATGTTGACAGGCTTGGTCATAGGCAGTACAAGAGTTAACTTTCAAAACCTCACAATATATATAGCTAAATATAGCTTAAAAATTCAAACACCCATGTCACCTTTGCAAGATGTCGTTTCCAAACCTCTGTATAAAGTTGTATGCGTTATTACCCTCATATTTTGCCTCTGTATCCACGAGTTTCCTACGCCCCATAGTGCATTGCGCAAACGTCTGCACCGAGGTTCCGCCGCCGATTTACAAGCTCACAACGGGTTGCATCTGCGACGCGACGTGAGCTTGTATGTCTGCTGTTAAACCCGGAAGTTTGGTCCTGATAGTCTCCAGTAAACTCCCGCGGAAACTTGGGGATAAAATAGCCTCAAGTCGACCCGGAAAATGTTAGCCAAATAGCTAATAGTTAGCTCACAACTTTACACTTTCCTCTTTCACCTCAATCGCAGTAACGTCCGTATACACCACGTCATCGCATCACCAATACTTCTTTTTTTTAAACTTTTTTTCTTCTTTTTTTTACCCATATTTAACCATTACACACCACGCTGCCGCAACATGGCGGTGAGGGCCGCACAGCGGCCTGAACTTGAACATGGAAACTCTATTCTGAGAGCAGTCCTTTAATGTTCAATGTTCATTTCATTTATTTTGTGACATACTGTATAGCCTACCAACTCCAAGTGACATACACACAGGCAGTTCTTAGTGCCTTCAGCCATATAGGCTCCATCAGCAAAGCTAGAAATAAGTCCTCCACGTGGACTGCTGACTACAGACTACTGCACATGGATTTTTCTCTTGAAGAAAGTCTAGTTTACCAGAAGTAAAATGCATTAATCTGAAATATAGGAGCTAGCGTCAGAGGCTGTAGCTGTCCCACTGTCCCAGAGTGGGTATTTTGTGACATTTTATTCTTTCTGGTTTTGTTGAAGATTTGGTATACTGCCTTGTATATTTTATTTATAGATTGTTTTACTTTTCTATGGTGCCATCTACTGTTCTGGTTATGTCATCTATACTGCAGGGGCACATCACATTACAGTAGCATTAAACTCACCTGTGGTTCGAGCACACAGACCAGAACAAACACAGAGATACAGAGCTGAGAGAGGAGCTCTTATGCTGCAATAAAATAACCTAACTACTCACACCGTATGCCACCTTTATTGTTCATTGTATTGCTTATTGTACAACTTTTTTTTCTTTATTCTTTATTGCATCTGTTATTGTTGTAAAACTTTTTTTATTGCACTGGTGTTTTATTGTTGAATATATGGACCTTTATGGACTTGAAGGGGAATTGTCCACCCAGGACATTGCTGATTTATTTCATTGTTCATGGTGCTGAAACAGTTTGTTTGTGCTGATTACATTTCACAGTTTTCACAGTGTTGAACTTGGGGCAAAATAAAACCTGTGAGAAACATCAGTCTGAGCGTGCCTTTTTCTGGGTGAAACCAGCTTAGGAGCAGTTATAAATGCCTTGGAAAATGTTCAGGCCAGACTTATGTTGACCTTGGAAGGGGGAAAAGGATCTTCTTCAACAAGATGGTGCTCAGCATGTAAGGCTTTTAAGACCTGGCTTCAGTGAACATGGTACTTTGTGTAAGGCTCAAGACCTGGCCTCAGTGGGTGATATGATGTTGTTATGGAGTTTAAAAACAGCCTAATGCAATCTATTTAAATGAGCAGACAAAACATGACGATGATTTCCCTCGCATGCATAAAAGTGTTTCTCTGCATGATATGTTGGAAACGTGCACCTTTGTGAGTGTCATGTTTTACCGGTATTGTTTGTGCATTTCAGAGTTGTGGATCAGGCTTGTATCAAATTGCCCATTGGCTCTTATGGGAGGGAATGTTATTACTGTAGTGTTACTCCCCCCTGCAGTGAGTGATTATAATCGCTGGATTTCCCGGATATACGCAACAGTGCTTCATGTGAAAGCATTATCGGTGTACATTAATCTCATGAAAAATTGAAAATATTAAATTTCTTTACGTTAAAGTACTGTTCATAAAACTTTATATGATAACGTTTTATGAAAACAGTACTTTAACGTTCAATATTATTACTATTATGTACTGGAAAGAATAGATTTCTAAAAATAACTTCCTGTGAGGTGGTCTGACAGTGGAACCACCAAGAAGCCCACAACTCACCCAGAAAGCTGTAATTTCATAACTACCGTTCCTCATAACAGCAGCAATAACTCCGTTCATGGATTAAGTAGAACCACCTGAAGGAACAACGAAATGAAGGTCTCACTCCTCTCCTCCCCTCCCTCCCTCGTCTCCTCTGTCCTCGTTTCCTCTCTCCTCGTCTCCTCTCCTATTATCTCCTACCCAGTCCTCTCCTGTCTTCCCCCTCTTCTCATTAAAGCTTCACTCAGACACATTCCAACAATAACAATATTTGTACAGTACGTCATAATTTGCCATGCGGCAAATTTGATCAAGTCACATCGACTAGAATTGCTTTTCTTTCCCAGATCTCTGCATGCAGTCTGTCAGGAGAAGCTGTTAAACAATTATTATTCCACAATTCCTCCACGACAGCTGGAGGGCACGTCCTCTGAGTTGAATGATGTCCATGTCTTTCTTGAGTTCTTGGGGCGGCTGGCAATCCCAGCATGCAGTAGCCTCGGAAACCCAGACTTTTGGCGATAGGAAGAAAAATAAGCATGCAGTGAACAATTTCATAATAATTGAGCTTGTGGTCAGAGTGGTGGATTATAGTCAGCTATACACAAAATAGAACTAGAAATTAACAGGCATACTGTATATCCACGTGATTAACCATCCTGTGAATGAAATTGACCGCCAATTTCTGGTCATTTTCACCATGCAGGGACCCATCTCAGATTGGTTCAGACCAGCTGTAGCCAAGAGGTTAGAGAAGAGGGCCTGGCAACAGACAGTCAAAGTTAATCGGCTTTGAAAACCTGAGCAAGGAAATAAATAAGAAACACTTTATACATCAATAACCACCGTTAACAATGCCCTCGAGCAAGGCAGCTAATATTGCTGTTTCCAATGGCCAGAGCTGTTTTTAGATAATCTTTCTTGCAAAATCTTTTTACATTCTTTGTTTTGTCACCTTCTTAACATCATACTGTACTAGTGCAAAGTTTACTCAATACTGCTACAGTACATGTTACATAATAAGTTTTATTGCATTCATCCCCGTGTGTGTGTGTGTATGTGTGTGTGTGTGTGTGTGTGTGTGTGTGTGTGTGTGTGTGTGTGTGTGTGTGTGTGTGTGTGTGTGTGTGTGTGTGTGTGTGTGTGTGTGTGTGTGTGTGTGCACGCGCACGCGCGAGTGTGTGTGTGCGTGCTCGTGCGTGCGTGCGTGTTGTCTGCATTAATAATCTGCATAGTAGCCTACTAGGCTGAACAGGGTCATATTTCTTGTCATCAGGCCAGATCAAATTGGTCAACAACAATGCAATTTTTGTGAACTAATAAATGCAGGGTTATCTATGGGGCACCTGTCCATCTGCCTTATGGAAACGACAACACTAACAAGCCAATTACAATGCTGCTGTTCCTCTGGTTTATAAGATGTGCTGGTCCTAGCCGGGAGAGTGTTTTCTCCTGGTGTTTCAGTCCGAGTGTATCAAAGGGTGCATTCGGAAACGCGCACCAGGTGTGTGCTCAGTGTAGTGAGTGCCTAAACCCAACCCTAATCCTAACCCTAACCTCAGTAAAACTATGCCTAAACCCAACCTCAGTAAAACTATGCCTAAAACTAACCCTAACCCTAACCCTAACCAGAACCGAACGCACCCTTTGATACACTCGGACTGAAACACCAGCAGAAAACACTCTCCCGGTCCTAGCCAATCACAGGCATGCAATTGAAGAGCACAAGCCAAGGCTTGAGAATGAAATGCCAACTCGTGAAAGTTGTGTTGCAGTTGATAATCTATGTAGGTGGAAAAAACATGTACTGTACAGCAATCAAATCTCTTAGTATACCAACACTGTTATCGTACTGTAGTTTTGCTTAGATTATTAGATTACTACATCTGTTTAGAGACAAGCCTGCTAAACTGCTCACTGCCTTGCATTGCTTCCTCTCACAGAGTACTTGCACAGCGAATGTGGAGCAGTATAAACTTGCAGAAATTTGATTGACAGAATTGAGAGAAAGATGGAAGAAGGTAGACAATAAATATGTATGAGAAAGACATCATATGGAGGAGGCAGACAATGGAGATGATGTACCACTTGTAATCACATGCAGCACTATTTGCATGGATGACAATGGAAATGTCACTGCATACAATACTATTATACTATTAGGGCATGCCTCCTGGTGGAGATGTGCGCTCCACTGAGCACACCTTCTAGTTATTGTTGACTCATCTCCAGGCATTCCAGGAGCATTCAACCATAATAATGACGTGTCACGTACAGTTCCTTTTGAAATGGACCGCAGTTTAATAAGGAATTATTGCCTTGAGTAAAGATGATTCAAAGCCTTGCGGCATCCATTTGACTCGTCATCTATACGCGTTCATTCTCTTGACTAATGTACGACACTTCCTCTGTCCTTCTGTCACTGTTATGAAACAAACGTGAATTGTGTTTGAGTCACTCATAATTATGTAATGGCACCACTACCAATGGTACTGTTTGCAGTAGTAAATTTTCCTTTTACATTGTACTTTAACAGTCGCCATGTTGGCATGTGGTGGAAATTTTTTTGTCAAAATAGAATTTTTGCCACAGATATACAAAATGAGAATACAATAATATTACCAGAATCACATAAAGAGATAACCCTGAATCATGACCATAACAGGTCTGTGAGATTGTACACATCTGTACACACTCAGTGTAATGGGAGTCCTTGCAAATACAATATTTGACTCCTAATTTGACTCCTAATATGCCATAGTGTCATAGTAAATAAGTGTCATATCGTCGTTGTCGGGTGGAAACCTTGTATGTCCAAGACCGTTCGTTTTGTATTTATCATTTTAAAAATGAACTAAACTAGTGAAAATAGCAGATCTGCAAGCACACAACGCCTCGCGGTGCGAGGCGTTGTGTGCTTGTAGATCGGCTGTTTTCACTACATTTGTGCAACGGCCTTGTATGATGAAGCAGGGCTTTGCTTGGTGAAAAAAGTACAAATTTGAAACTTGGAGATACGAGGTTTCTGCCCGACAGTGACGATATATAAGTCTTGCCACGGACACATTTGTCCACGTCCGGACATGTTGATGACCCCTCGAGATGACATGCAGCAGTTATGTCCAGCTGTGTTGGCTGACCAGGGTTTGTGCAACCTTACACTTTATAAGTAGATGCTCTTGAGTGTATGCTAAATCATGGCTATACGTTGTAGGTTGGACAGTATCGTTGCATGTGTTTTGGGACATGCTATCAGATATGTCGACCATTAGTGAACTGGAGGTTACAGTCATGAACAGTGTTGTGTTGTGTGGTTACAATTCTGACACCATGACAGCATGCAGTAACATCATTTTATTGGTCCATCTGATGATGTTAATGTGGTCATTTTGTACAGTGGGTACATCTGAGAACACATGCAGTAATGTGCGGGCACACACGCACGCACGCACGCACGCACGCACGCACGGACGCACGGACGGACGCACGCACATGCACAATTGCACATGGCTACTATAGTGACTGGCTGATGGGGAAGGCTTATCATCTGGATTTCATTAATTCCTCTTCTTTATGGCTACTTTGTGTGTATGTGTGTGTGTGTGTGTGTGTGTGTGTGTGTGTGTGTGTGTGTGTGTGTGTGTGTGTGTGTGTGTGTGTGTGCGCGCGCACACGCGTGCGTGCGCACTCGCGGGTGCGTGCGTGTGTGTGTGTGCGTTTTATTGCTACTGTCTCCTGTGGTTATCTCTCTAATGTCTTTATGGTTGTCAATGAGGAGACACAGGAGAGGAGAGGAGAGGAGAGGAGAGGAGAGGAGAGGAGAGGAGAGGAGAGGAGAGGAGAGGAGAGGAGAGGAGAGGAGAGGAGAGGTTGGAGTGGCCTTTGTGCTTTTAAGTGCTGTGTAGTTTCATCCCGTTGGGGAGATGAATAAGTGTGGTTCACAAACGTAGATGGAAATGAATAAGAATACAAAAGCCTAACATTGTTAAATAATCTGGTTGTGTTAGACTGTGTTGCACGGCTTCATTCAAGTATAGGTGAAGAGTAGAGAGACGGGAAGTGATGGAAGAGAGGGGGAACACAGGTCCCCAGCAAGAATCGAACATTGCAATTATGTAAATGTCTACCAGTAAGGCAAGGAAAGTTTATTTGCATATAGCACTTTGCAACAAGGCAAGAGAGGGAGAGAGAGAGAGAGAGAGAGAGAGAGAGAGAGAGAGAGAGAGAGTGTGTGTGTGTGTGTGTGTGTGTGTGTGTGTGTGTGTGTGTGTGTGTGTGTGTGTGTGTGTGTGTGTGTGTGTGTGTGTGTGTGTGTGTGTGTGTGTGTGTGTGTGTGTGCATGTTCAGTATTTTTAACTCTAGAGAAGGGGAGACCCCTGTTACTGAACAAACACTCATAATACAGAGCTATAACTTTTTTAACAAGAAACCATTTTTCTTGTTTTAATGGAATCAGGAGGAGAGAAAGAGTGTGTCTTTTGAAAAGGCATCACAAACCCATTTTCTGAGTTGTCTTTTTACATTGAATAAAAGACACAAATGGTAAATGGTGCATATGTATATAGCACCTTTATCCTAGGCCCTTTACAGATATTGTGTGCATTACATACACCCATTCACACACACGGCAGAGGAAAACCATGCAAGGCACCAACTTGATCATCGGGAGCAATTAGGGGGTCAGGTTCTTGCTCAAGGACACTTCAACACTTCAACACAGCCTGGGGGAGCCCGGAATCGAATAGGCAACCTTCTGGTTGCCAGGCAGCCACTCCACCCCTGAGCCACTGCCGCCGACGTAATATGTGTTTTTGAGCGGTGGTCACACCGTCTCCTATACGTGGCCGTGTGTGTGTCCGGCCGTCTGGCCGTCCGGCCGTCCGTCCGTGTCTGTATGTAGCCTCAAGGCTGCAGTACCTTTTCTGACCACACATGTTAAGGGAGGGGCGCTGTTGGTCTCTCACACACACACACACACACACACACACACACACACACACACACACACACACACACACACACACACACACACACACACAGGGGGGAAGGGTGGGTCAGCATGTGTGGTCAAGTATTATTATTATTACCAGTAAGACTCCCTAATCGGGAGATAAGCGACCGTTGGTCGCTTATCTCCACAAATAGGCCAAAAGTTTGTTTTACCAATTATCAAGACATACGGGCAGTTGACAGTTTGCCATGGTTACTCATTGAAGTTGAATCTCCATATATGGAGATAACCTACGCATCACACTAAGTCTGACCTCACCAGCCCATATTTGGGCATGAGCAACTTATGTCTCCATATATGGAGATATGATGACATCACACAGTCCTCAGCCGATGATGTGGCGTGATGTCATACAATACACAAACGAGCCCTACAGTATAAAGGGGCAATTCTTGCCAGGAAAGAAGCATTTCTTCGACTCAGACCTTATCGCCAGGGTTGGCTTATAGCAGCTGTCGGTAGGACCATATATGGATTCTGTTAGTGTGGATCTCCTAACAGGGCATCATCTGGGATACAATCCCTTTTATGCCCATATATGGAGATCCCTAACAGAATCCCTTTCATGCCCATATATGGAGATCCCTAACAGAATCCCTTTTATGCCCATATATGGAGATCCCTAACAGCATCCCTTTCATGCCCATATATGGAGATCACTAACAGCTAACAGAATCCCTTTTATGCCCATATATGGAGATCCCTAACAGAATCCCTTTTATGCCCATATATGGAGATCCCTAACAGAATCCCTTTTATGCCCATATATGGAGATCCCTACAGAATCCCTTTTATGCCCATATATGGAGATCCCTAACAGAATCCCTTTTATGCCCATATATGGAGATCCCTAACAGAATCCCTTTTATGCCCATATATTATGGAGAAATCCCTGCTCTGAGTATCTGACATCAGTGTGATGTCACCTGTTTATGCCCATATATGGAGATCCCTGCTCTGCGTATCTGGTTGCTATGGTAAACAGTTGGTTGCTAGGGTAAAAAAACATGGTTGCTATGGTAAACAGTTGGTTGCTAGGGTAAACAGTTGGTTGCTAGGGTAAAACCATGGTTGCTAAGGTGGTTGCTAACGTACACTAACAGACCAGCAACAACAGACTGTTGCTACAGCAACGTACACAAAGGTTTGTGTACACATGTGGTGTGATGTCATACTGATGTCATACAAAGGTGTGACGTGTGACGGACGGACGGACGGACGGACGGACGGACGGTGGAGGTTTTCATAGTAAACTGCTCCCTGACGGTCGCAATTAACAAACTGAATGTTTTAGGGTCAAATAAATTAGAGTGTGTGAAGAAACTACAGCATTGTAAAGCACACTAACCCCGCTGCACCCACCCAGTAGTGCTGTTGCACAGCCTCCACGACCACCGCTCAGTTCACACGGGTGTGATTTTTAGGTGTGGGATGGGTCGGGTGATGGGTGATTTATGCTGTCACGCCTAGAGCTACAGATGTGCCTTCACCTATCCCATAGGTTTCCTCTTTGAGAACAGAAGGAGCATGTACTGGTTTATTGAGTTCACACATCTCCATTCTCCATTAATTTTATGTTTGTTTGTTTGATTAATTGAAATTATATTGAAACTGATATAAAAACATACACACACATAAAAACAACAATAACCCAGAAGGCTTATTTCCATGGTAGTCCCTTGGTGTGTTGATGAATAAGGTCTAAATGTACTAAGGTCTGCTGCTGGTGGAATATAATGATGTACAGTAGCAGCTAGAGGGTCCCATGGATAGTACACTATGAGAACCAACACTTGAAAGGTAATCATAAGGAATATAATTAATCTGACCTGTCATGGTTAACAAGATAAAATATCCCAGGTATGAAACACATCACTGTTTCAATAACTGTAACGTGTGATCGAAGCAGCGTGTTGAAATAAAGAGTTTATATATTTTGTCAGTCGGTGCCATGTTTTTTAGACATTCCGGAAGTTGCGGCCGAATAGGAAACATTACTACCTCCCCATGTCACGTAGTATAGACACAACAAATAAGAGTGAGGAAAATAATGCACCGGCTGACATAATGAGCGATATAAACTATATTTCAACACGCTGCTTCGATTTTCTTCCATATAGGACCTTTACTTTTTGGATAGGATTTTGGATCCTTGACAGCGGAGCTTCCCCCCAAACGAAAGATTGTGGATGGCTTGTGTGAGGATCCTCATCTCGGAGCTGCATAGCGGAGGGAGAGGTTCCGAAAGGAGCAATTTATCACAGTACTTCTCACTACTTTCAGAATAGTGCAGCTTTCAAGTAGTTCCACCAACATCACATGTAACTACTGCACATTTCAGTAGCACATAAACATAAAGGAAACAAACAGGTGAGTTCTGATTCTGAATGCATTTCACTCATCATTATGCACATCCAGTTTTGAGTGGCTGACAGCTGTTAATTGTCCATTACACCAACAGGTGAGATTGAGTGCATTTCATGCATCATTATGCAAAAATTCTCCTTCTGCATCTAAGTATTAGCCTCTGATTTGATTTTGTCCATCTTCCATCTGCTGAATCTTCATCCACTTGTAGATGTTACACAGTATGTTTCATTCGTCATAAATAGCGTCCTGGGCTGATCCATTTTTATGTTCATCACAGCAACGGGTGAGTTTTGAGTGCATCCATCATAAATATGCACATCCAGTTTTGAGTGACTGAAAGCTGTTGTCCATTACACCAAAGAAATAATGCTCCTTCTGCATTCATTATCTTTTAAGTGGATTTTGTGCACCTTCCATCTGCTAAATCTTTATCCACTTGTAGATTTTACACAGTACAGTATGTTTCATTCGTCATCAATAGCATCCCGGGCTGATCCATTTTTACGGGTCATTCTACACTGATGGTTCTTAAAACACATCATACGAACATATAACCACTTTCACCTTGTCAGCCTAACTCCACCACTCTTTCTACTTCCTATTTTCTCAAAACTTGTGCATTATAAAGAACTGGCATCAAAAATCAAAAGGGATAAATGCAGTATGAAGCAGCCGGCCCTGATAATATGATATAATATGACCATTGTTGTGTCCTATAGCACACAACAAACAGCCATACAGTTAACCACGAACAGGGTAATTTTACAATTGTGGCCCCCTGCCTAATCTACTTGAATACCCATGGTGTAGAATATCGATTCATGCTTGTCCTGGTTAACTAAATAAAAATAAACTTGTGTCAACAAATATTTTTTTTATCACAGTGCTTTGTACTAACTGCTAACTACTAAGTGTCATTAACACGTCATATTATATAACAGTGTTTAAACAGATGGGCCACTTAATGCAACACGTCTTGTCTGGAACAAAATGTGAGTTCCTTCAACATACAGTAATATGGAAGAAACACATCTGTTCTCACAATAAACTTGAGAACAAGCCAATCTTTTACTGATTTCCCTGCTCGTCTGTCTCATTAATGAAACTTTCAACAGCACCGTCTGTATTGACTTTCACAACTACTCCTTAAGGAGGTCATTATTGGATGGCAGAGGGAGTGTAGCAAGGATTACATTAGATAATTGAGACCGGGTGAAAAAAGAGGTTACAAAAATCGTGGGATAAAAAAAAGAAAAAAAAAAGAAAGAAAAATAGAAAAAGAAAAAGAAACTGTAACGAAAAACAAAACAAAACGAAAATGGGACACAAATAGCGTATCATCATGTAGGCTAACCAACCTCCTGATCGGCACTGGCCAAGGACGTGGCAGTCTGGTTCAACCGCTGGTTCCTCCTGGCTTTGTGTCAAAGTACCCTTTAGCATGATAAACCCTTGAGCAAGTACCACTAGAGCTATAGGATGAGAAAATCGGTTCCTTGCATGATTGCCTCCATCCTTGTGGTTCTAAGTGTGTGTGTGAATGGATTCATGTAATGCACTTTAAATGCTTTTGCTAATGCAGCCTGCGGTGTACAAAAAAACTGTTTTAACAGGCATTAGGAATAACGTTTTCGAAACCAAAGGAGATGTATGGCCTCTGCACTTGGGCCACCCATGTTGTATTAACATTTCATTAAAAGTGCATATTAACATGTACTGTATGCAGCAGCGTGCAGCCCCAGGAGACACTCAAGGAGCAGCAGTTCAGTGTCTTGCTCAGGAACACTTTGACAATTGACATTAAGCCAGGAGGAGACGGTTGTACAATCAACCAATGAATCAAGAGTATAGAATAATAGAAATAGTACTAATGCTGGTGGTCCTCTAATGACATCTCTCAATGTCTCAGCAGGCAGTGCTGTACTGATTTAACATTTAGCCATTAAGGTCTGTGTGGTGACTTGATGGATACACATACACTGGTGTGAAAATATACATGAAGTGTAAAAGTAGATTTAGGAGTACTACAGGAAAACTATTCCTACACCCCCCCCCCCCCCCCCCCCCGCTCCCTTTACTTTATCTCCCCTTTTCTTTTCTTTTCTTTTCTTTTCTTTTCTTTTCTTTTCTTTTCTTTTCTTTTCTTTTCCTTTTTGTATTAACTATTACTTTCTGTTTGTATATATGTATTAAATATACAAAAATAGAAAAATAAATAACAATTATGCATGATGAAAAGGGAAGAAAACTTGTAAGATATTGGGGATGGCAGTGGCTCAGGGGTAGAGCGACCTTATGGAGAACTGCAAGGTTCCCAGTTCCCAGGCTCCCCCAGAGTTAGTGTCAAAGTCCTTGAGCAAGACGCTGAACCCCTAATTGCTCCCTGTGCAGGTTGGTGCCTTGCATGGTTTCCTACGGTGTGTGAATGTGTGTGAATGGGTGAATTCAATGCACAATCTATGTAAAGCCCTTTGGAATAAAGCGCCATATACCGGTACAGTAAATGCACCATTTATTATGGATGACATTTGTATGAACCTGCAATAAAGTATAAAAAAGGGATACATACAGTACTGTATGTAACACTTTTGTATTACATTTCCATTGTGCACGTACACACACACACACACACACACACACACACACACACACACACACACACACACACACACACACACACACACACACACACACACACACACGCACACACACACACACACACACACACACACACACACGCACAGAGAGAGTAGTTATAGAGTAATTATTATTCTTTCCATAATGGCAATGGTTGGTGCCATTGTTTCCATAATTGAAGTGGATAGATTGATTTATGACATGTTACATGATGCTTGGACATGCAGATTAATATTGATTTTTCTGTTGTATAAGACATTTACTGTATATAGCATTATTACCTAACCCTGACCCTAAAATCATTAAGTAAGATTTATGGGGTCACCTGTGTCCTCAGCCAATAATGACCCTCACTCACAATGCTGTTCAGCATTCTTACAGGAAGTAATTGAGGTAATAATCATAGGGAATGGTAAGCAAATATTTGTATGTTTGTGCGTGCATGCGTGTGTGTGAGTGCGTGCATGCGTGTGTGTGAGTGCGTGCGTGCGTGTGTGCGTGAGCTCATGCTCCAATCAATTCATAGATTTCTGTCAACAGAACGTTACTTAGGATTATGAATAAACGCTCATTCTTTATTTGATCCTCTGTGGTACACAGAGACCAGCTCTCATTCATAATAATACTGACCAACACTCACCATTACCATTCACAATGGTACTGTAGTAATCCAACAATAAACATTACTAATCAGACAGTCATAGAGATTGACAGACATACAGTCAGAGCAGAGAGACAGTCAGACAGAAAACAGACATTGATTGCTCCTATTTATAATTACCATTGGGGTAATTTGACTTTCTATGTACACATTGAAGTGTATCATGCATGCGCGCGCGCGCGTGTGTGTGTGTGGTGTGTGTGTGCGCGTGCGTGCGAGTGAGCGAGCGAGCGAGCGAGCGAGCGAGCGTGTGTGTCCTGGGTCCTGTGTAGGAGCCAGGTTGTATTTGCAGACTGACAGGATAATCATTGATTATTGTTTGATGCATTTCAATTGCTCGCTCTAAAAGATGATTCATCCAGACTTTCCACCAGGTAATGTACGGATCACAAAAACATGTGTGCCCCTCTGTAGGCCATGCCCTCTCTCTTTTCTTTCTCTCACAATTAGAATTTACTGTACAAAGCAAGTAAGTGTTTATTCAGCTGATCTGATTGATAGAGGGAGATGACTCATATAATATGAGGGACTAAAATGATAAGAGGTCTCCATTAGAGTTTTGGTTTGAAAAAAGCTATTTGCCAGACAATCAATGTGACCTTGTTGTGGTTTACGGGTTCAACAGCTCGTTTAGGTAAGACTTTATGTCAGAAATACTTCATGTTGTATGAATTGAGTTTACTCTATGACTATAATAGGGATTCAGTAAATGATAAATGGTGCATTTATATAGGGCTTTTATCCAAGGCGCTTTACATAGATTGTGCATTACATTCACCCATTCACACACACATTCATACACCAATGGCGGAGGAAACCAAACCTTCTCACCAGGAGCAACTAGGGGTTCAGAGTCTTGCTCAAGGACTCTTCGACATTAACTCAGGAGGAGCCCGAATTCGAACTGGGAACCCTTCTTGGTCTAATGACGGTTTCTCTACCCCTGAGCTATGTAATGAGAGATTGTAGATGCTGTTACTGACAATGAAATAAAATGTTGCTTGACACTGAGCTTAACAATGCAATAAAACATAAGAGACCAGGCATGGGTCTACGATGTTGTATCTGCAACACGGTTTTGTTCCAGAAGTGTTTCAGAAGCATAGTGACCACAGTGCAGAACAGCAGAATAAACGCCAGAAATATCTTTCTACAGTTTGCCTTTGATAATGACCATTAATCGCATTTGATACCAGCACTAGGCCTACTGGTGGTATGAAACGCTTGCTTTGATTGCATGGTTCACTCCACAGTAGCAGGAGTTGATATAGGACACACACATTGTCTGGCCTCATGTGGTAATGAGACTGGAATACATACGGTAGGTTAGGGGAGGAGACTAATAAACCAGAAATATTTGGACATGGTGCTAAAGCAATACCAACCCATAAAAACCTATATGCTGCATAACAGTGTTCCACCTTGTAGCTTAGTCAGCCACGTCAAGAAAATAGTTACAACTCCACAATGTGAATAACACACATTTGAGTGGCCTCGAGAACTAAGACTAGATGTCTATGTCTTATGTCCCGGTAACTACACTACAGTCACTTAATACAACTCTGCCAACAGTCACGTGCAACCGCAGGGATATTTGGGTAAATGTGTTGAGCTTGCCGAAAATAAAGCAGACGAAGAAGAAGGAGGGCGGGACCTACCTAGTTCCGGGTTTGTTTCATGTTAAATCTGGAGAACTGGCCCCCTGACAAAGACACGCACGCACGCACGCATGCACGCACGCACGCTCGCACACAGACACGTTACGTCCCCACAAACACGCTCAAACACTCAATATCGTGTGGGTTTGGTGATCAGTCATGGCAATACAAACAAACAGTGCTCCCATGTGAATGACAAGTTCAACAATCTATTGTTGGGCTGTCCATGTAACCTGAGAGACAGCAGCTGCTGCACAGCACAAAGATTCCTTTATCATTGTACTGTTGCAGGATGAGTCAACACCGTCCTGATTATTCAACACTTAACAGTTCAGCATATACCTACTTTGTATAGTGCAGCAGTTCCCAACCTGTTGTGGATCAGAGTCCACTTGAAAATCTGGAAAGTGTTTGTGGCACTCAACATAGTATACATAATAACAAAGGATTGTGTTCCGGCTTGGATCAGTGGAACTAACATAGTATACTTTAAAGTTATACCATGTAACTTTTTTTATAAAACAAATCTTAAAATTGTCCTAACTGTTAAATCGCTAAAGTTTTAGAACACCCACTCCGTTATCTTCAGTTTCTAAAGACTTCTCTTTATATGTTTTCTATGATCCTGACCGGGCCCCGGTTTTCGCGGAAAAATTACGTCATCATACACTACCGGCCAATCACAGCGAGGGTTATACACTGCCGGCCAATCACAGCGCATCTTGAAGTGGGGTCGCTATTTGTAGTCGCCCGTGTGTCTCTATACTCGGGTAAAGGTAACCTCGCCTACCAGGCAGGGTGAAGGAGTCTGTTTCTCCGGAATGCCTGAACGCACAGGAACCAGGGACCCCTCTAAAGATAGATCTCGGCGAGGTGGAGGCAGATGCGGGGATGTGAGGCCCGGGCCGCGGCGAAAAACGGCCGAAAGACGTGGACGCGACCGCGGTTTGCTATGACCACTAGGTGAGCAACTTACACAGTATAGCTTTAAGTTCTCTTGTTTAAACTTTTCAGTTGAATTACATAGAACATGGTTTGTCTGTATTTCTCTATTTATCTGTGTATGTCGGTCCCCTCAAAAGTAGAACTAAAGCAGCGCGCTCCTCGGAGCACAGATCCCCACCAGGACGGGTTGCCTACTATACCCAGGGCTGTCAGTCGTTGTGTGCAGTTGTCAGTACACAAGTAAATTGCAGGCTTGTATGACACACGGTGTAACTGTCGCATTCGTGTCATGCAGCCACTATGGGCAGAAGTGAAAGCAGTTGTGGAGGTGTGCTCTATATTTGTAGAGCACACCCATAAATATCTATTTCAAATTTGGGTATGATCGGATGCTGTGTTCACGATGTAGGCCAACCGTATGTTTTTTTTGTAAGAAATAGGCCCCACATATTTGTGAACGCAATGACACTGTGCGTTCCACACCAATCGGTCCAACGGCACCCAAGATTAGCTGTTCGCAGATGGACAGACGGATGGACTGACAGACAGACACATAGGAGAGAAAACATATAATCTCCCTCCATGTCTAGTAGTAAGTATTGATAAAGATGGAACAGGGAGTGAGAACATGTCATTATTAGATGCTATCCTTGCTTTCCTCTGATTACATCAAGATGGTCTGCTTTCAGGCCAAACAAAATACACATTATAGCCTTCTGTGATTCAACTGCTACTGTTTGTTTCTCCTGTCTCCCTCTCTCAGCTTTCCAATACACATCTGAACAAGCTTATCTAAAGCAGAGTAACTGGCGCCTAATTGCCGTGCTCAAATCCAAGGACGCAGAGAGATCGTTTGTTCTGGACACAAAATGACCCTCACCTAGACTTCCTGTCGGTGGAACGAAACTGATTAGCATATTTCTGTTGCAGCTGAGCAGACATTTTTCGGAACTGTTATCGATCAAGTGAATTAGAGCATACATTCCAGTGGTTTCTAAGAACTGACTTAATTCAACACTCACAACACACACACACACACACACACACACACACACACACACACACACACACACACACACACACGCATACGCACACGCACACGCGCACGCACGCACACACACACACACACACACACACACACACACACACACACACACACACAGTTTATAATCCGAGGGATTTCAAACACAGTCAGTGGCCGTTGCTGATAATTGGCGAGAGACTTGAGAAGTTGAGAAGGCAACGGAGGCAAAGAGTCGACGAGGGGAAAGAAAGGATGAAGAGGAGAGGGTTTGATTGGTGCAGTGGTTCTGCTCTTTCATTAAGAAAGGAAGAAACATGTATTTGAAATTCATACTCCTACAGCGGCGTAGAATAGAGTCACCCTCAAGACACGCACGCATGCGAGCACGTGCACATGTGTGCACCTACACACGCCTGTCCGTCTGTCAAAGCAGACAAAGATACTTTTGTCAGATTTCAAATATTCATAATCCAACTGTCCTTTACTCAATTCCTTTGGGAGCAATTAGTCGTTTACAGGCTTAGCAAAGACAGGCGGAGAAAGGGAGAGACTGACAGAAAGAGACAAAAATTGTTTTAAATCATCTTCCAGAAGCAAAACAAGGAATCAGAGGACAGATACAAACATGAAGACATGAGAAAACAAAAGAGAAACATATTGTTTAAAACAATCACTGCCAAGAGATAAATATAGCCACAGGCAGCAATTACTGAAGGAGAAGATAACTTTGCACTCTGAAACTCTGTAGACAGTAAACTTGACTTCAGTTGGCTCTGTACTGGATGTTGGGGTTCAAGTACTTAAGAAGAAGATGAAGATGACTGAGAAAATGACAAGGATATATGAGAAGAAGATGACTAGACTGCTCAAACAATCAAACAAACGACTGTTGCTTTGGAATTTTTTTCCAGTATTGTAATGCCAAGTATAGTGTGAGTCAATTGTCATTTAGCTAAACGTGCTAGGCCACTGGTACAGTCATCTCTCACCAATTGGCAAAATTGCAATGCTACACAGACAATGCAATTAAGTGACTATGCTATTCAAGTATAATAAAACGTCACAACAAAACACTTTTCACATTCAACAGGAAACTGATTTGTTGTTTTAAATGGAATTTAAACAAAATTCAAATATTTTACTTGCAATAAATTGCAGATTTAGACCTTTATCATGGAGAAGCGTTGTAGTGTATATCATCTGGTGGCAGGCAGAAGCAGTCCATCTCAGACAGCTTATCATCTTCAAATTGTACCAGGAGAATGAGAACAAATGACCGCGAGTATATAGGAATGTAGTGGATTTACATAATGAATGCCAAATGATGGATCACATCATTAATGTGCATACATGCGTGTGTGCGTGCGTGCGTGTTTCTTCTGTGTTAATCTGTCAATTTTGCATGGATTGTGATCTTTCCTTGTTAATGCACCAATCAGCTGTCAAACAATTAATATTAATGTCTAATAAGCAGTTGCAACTGAAAAGAAGAGTAGGAAAGAGGCAATGGAGAAGAAACAATTACAAACATCTGCAATCAGCATCCCCCCTCCCCTCTGATTGAGAGACTGCATGGTTCCTCCTTTGCCAACCCAGTTTCAGTTTATTTTTTATTTATAGTGCAATCATCACCCCAAGGGGTCTCTGTGCACTTCACAGCAAGACATACAACACATCACAAATCAAAAAACATCAAGTATAAAAACAACAAACAAACGAAAATATAGCAAAAAAACATGAATAGCCATAAAACAACAAAGGCAGTAAAAAGTGCCAGTACGTATAAAGCCATACGTAAGAGCATGGCTGCAAAACTGTACAGATTAATAGAACAAAAATAAAATAAAGGGGAAAAAAGAGAAAAGAAAGAATCAAATAAAAAGGTGCAATAACAATGTTGAATACAGCTAGGGAGAACTGTAATGCAGGGGGAAAATATGGGGTTTGAGCCTAGATTTAAAAATGGCCAGAGTGTCGACATCTCTGACAGCTGGAGGGAGAACATTCCAGAGATAGGGGCACGATGTGTGAATGCTTTGCCCCCAAATGTTATTTTATTATATTCTGTGAGTTGACCAGGATCATGGGAGCGCAGTGGTCGTCCAGGGATGTATGTTTCTATTACTGTAAACTGGACGTGTAGGATGGAGCAAGTCCATTTAAGGCTTTGTAGGTCAGGTGCTGTACCTTGAAGCATGGACCAGTGTTTCGGCGTATTGGACGGATTCTGGCTACGTTGCGCAGATGGAAGAAGGCAGATTTTGTGAAGCTTTTCATATGCGGTACAAAAGATAGGGATGGGTTAAAGATTACTCCTAAATTTACACCATTCAATCTATACAGTAAAGATTTACAAAAATGTTTTTGAACAGAAATCACTCTCCTCCTGGTCCTTCAAAAATAATCTGATGTCAAGGGTGGCTCTACACGCATATTTGTGGGCAGAAGAACCACAATATTGGCTTCCTCTCTTCCTTCTCTGCATCTATCTCAATGTGTCTCCTGCACCTCCCTCTCAAGGCAGTTGATATAACTTGAGACTATTATTCACTAATATACCCCTTTTATATCTATTTCCCCCAGGAGCCCATCTTCATCTCAGCTTCTCTGTCTGTCTGTCTGTCTGTCTGTCTGTCTGCCTGTCTCTCTCTCTCTCTCTCTCTCTCTCTCTCTCTCTCTCTCTCTCTCTCTCACACACACACACACACACACACACACACACACACACACACACACACACACACACACACACACACACACACACACACACACACACACATACATACACATACCGCACACACGCACGCACACACGCACGCACACACGCACGCACACACGCACACACACAGTGTCATGACAGTGCCAATCGCCAGCTCCCACCAGGAAGCTGTCCAGCATCTTGTCTGACAGCTTGCCCACCTCAAGCCTGGTGACAGCAGGTCCTGAAAGGCAAAGAAACACAATGAATTCAATGTCTCCAAAAGAGCAAACACCTGGGTGTTTATTTACTGGCATACTGTCCAAATAAACACATTAAGTAAAGTGCTGAACTTGGCAAAATAAGTGATTCTGATTCTGTCATGTCAGGTGAAAAGAACAGTGTATCGCGCCCAGGATTACATTAGACTACATTAGATTACATTAGACAATTGACACTGGATGAAAAATGGGTTACAAAATCGTGAGATAAAAGGAAAGATAATTAAATGAATTAACAAGAGCTTGTGACTAAATGATGACAGCCATTGGAACACAGGCTCTTCTTTCCATTTCCTGAAAAGAAAGGTTTTGGACATACAAGGTTTCTGCTCGACTGCAACGATATTGCTTGTTTGCTGTCGGTTTGACAAGGCGTGAGACGGAGAGATTGTTCATCCACTTGTTTTCCAGCTCATTTTGTTCAGTCAACCAGTGAAAATCTTTTTTGGTTTCCAGTTAGAAAGTGACAGACTGACCCCAGGCCTGCAATCTAACTGTCACAACTGCTGAGGAGATGGGAGAAGAGAGAATGAAAGGGAGGAGAGAAGGGATTAAAGGTGAGGAGACAGGAAGAGAGGAGTGCAAATAAAAAGGACAAAGGGGAGTGGGGGGATGGGGGTGCAGGAAATGACGACATTATGACCGTACAAATCTAACTTCTGTCATCTTTATGCATTAATCCTAGCATCCCTATTCTGTTTGGTCATAAGTATTAGATAGATAAACAGACAGACAGACAGACAGACAGACAGACAGACAGACAGACAGACAGACAGACAGACAGACAGACAGACAGACAGACAGACAGACAGACAGACAGACAGACAGTCAGTCAGTCAGTCAGTCAGTCAGTCAGTCAGTCAGTCAGTCAGTCAGTCAGTTAGTTAGTCAGTTAGTTTAAATTATTTAGACTCAATTGATCCAATCTTGGACCAGAGGACACTTTTTACAATCCTTTTCTCCAAAGTTGTCTACCACAACGTTAAGACTGACAAATATTAGTAAATCTCTGCTATTGTTATAATTTTTCGTTCATTCTCATATTTTTCCTTCAATTACTAGAGTCATTTAGGCATACGAATATTTTATTTTTTATTTGTATGTATCTATTTGTATTTTACTAAAATATGTTAATATTTTTTCTCCTTTTGGGAAACATAATCCTTTATAGTCTCGATTAGGATTCACCTGGTCTCCGTCTAGAAGACCCCCATTCGGTTTTGCTATTCTTGACTTGGTCTCACATGATGTGGTCTAGAAGTCAGCAGCATATGTCACATTATAAATATCACATTGAGCACAGCCTTGTGCTCTACTCCACTGAAACACAGCCACACCTCAGCATCTCTATTATTCCATCACAAATGCCTGAATCTCAATAGGAACACACACGGATACTGTACATACTGTTAACATCTGTACTGTAGTAGATACTGTAAGAGTCATGTCCAAATCCAAAACCTGGAGTTGTAAAGCATAGTGCTGGATGAAATAATTAAGTTAAAGAAAAGTTGATGCATGATATCATCCCTATACACTGGAATTAAAACTCTCTTATCTAATAGTGACATACCAGGGGGAAGACCAGTTCGTCTGAAATTAAATTAAAGGGAGCATTAATCCCAGTGTGCGGATTTACAGTATTTATCCTGGCCACTGCTGCATTGTGCAGGGTAATGTGATCACTCCTGTGTAACTGTGGACCAAATAACTTCACAATGTATGGGCAGATTCTCATGAAACTTGAATAGGCTTGAGATAGGTATAGTGCAGGCATATCCGTGGCCCAGGTGCAAGCAAAAGTATCATAAATAAAAGAGTCTCCATTGGTGAAGCTGAAAAAGCTCTGCTGTATTTTTATTGACGACACATTGCAAATACATCTGAGATTTTCCAGCATCAATAGTGTTGCAGACTCTATTCTCTTTCATGATCAGTAGGCTGCCTCATGGAGAATGGAATGGAGAGACAAAGAACAAAGAACAAGTTGGTGTGGGCAGATTTACTACCGGTAAATGTGTGTGTGTTGTAATTCTTTTTGCATGCATGGCATGCACGCATGGCATGCACGCATGTACGCTACCACGTTCGCACACACATGCACACGTGAGCGCACACACAGACACACACACACACACACACACACACACACACACACACACACACACACACACACACACACACACACACACACACACACGCGCACACACACACACACACACACACACACACACAGAGGAAAAACTTTAATATCGATGAAGGATGTATTAAAAAGAGCTGATTGATATAGAGGCCCACATTATTTCCCATGAGAAACACTAGAATGAACTCTGAACACAGTGGAGAAATCTGTTTCCCGACAACTATTTTTATAATGAAAATCACAACGTATCTGATGAGTACCGGTATCTACTTTTTTTATTTCTTTCCTGCTTGGCAAGCCTTGGCCCCGTTAATGCTGCTTGCAGCTTTAATATTATGTGTTTCTCTTTTACTCCTGCTCTCTGTTATATCCACATTTTATTTTTTAACCTATTTTTATATTCAGCAGGCATGTGTGTCTCCCTAGGGAGGTCTTTGAGGCCACAGGGCAGACCAAGGACCAGATGGGAGGGTTATATCTCCATACATGGCTTTGAAACGCCTATAGGGACCCCCCAGTTTGAAGTAACTAATGTTTTTTCTGGGAAAGGAAAGTATGGGATTCTCTGCTGGAACTTTAATCTTTCAATTCATGCACATTTCAGGAATGAGCCCTGTCAAATTAGCATTCATTACTTGAAGAGATTCTATCTTAAAGAGGACATTGAAGTACTGTAACATGAAATGTAACTTTAACTTTTCCAATAGATTAACTTTAATATTACAAACAAACTAACTGACACACTTCACATTTATTGTCTCAACTGTGGATCTTTCCAACTGTTGCCTCTAAAGTAGGGATGTCAAACTCAAATACACAGTGGGCCAAAATTTAAAAAATGGTACAAGTCGAGGGCCGGACTGGTTCAATAATGTTTATTTAAACGCAGGCTTGCAATCACGGGCCCTCGAAACTCGAACACTAGCAGTGCATTGTGAGACTTGTTGTATTACAGTATGCTGGTGCGTGTGTAGCAGAGAGACTCACTGCCTCAGCCTGATGGCATCAAAAGTCTCATATTTTTCCCAGACCATAGGGATATCCCTTTGGTCTGATGGTTAAGATGTTGGACTTTCAGGCGGGAGACCTTGGTTTGAATCCCAGGCATCACGTGTGCTGAGACAGCTCTTACCAAACAGCCATGCAGTGTGTCCTACTCCTACCTGCTCTACAGCACTATGCCTTATTATGGGATACCTGCCCTCTGGCACGATCCACCCTCTTCTCTCTCAGAAACAATAAGAGCTGTTTAAAAGAACACACCCCCAAATGCTACTTGACACAGAAACACTGCTCGCTCTCTCTCTCTCTCTCTCTCTCTCTCTCTCTCTCTCTCTCTCTCTCTCTCTCTCTCATAAGCCCCACTTTAAGCTGTTTTATTCTTTGTTGTCCACATCTCTCTATTTTGCCCCTCTGCCCACTCTCTCTCCTTCTCTCTTTACCTCTTTTCCTGCCCTCTCATTCAGCACCCAACCACTCTTTACTCTCTGGCCACTCTGCCCACAGCTCTCTCCATACCCCTTTTGTCTATTCCTATATCCTTAGAATTTTACAATATACAGTTTATAATGAGGTTGTAGTAGTATAACTCTGAAAACAAAACGTGAAAGCGTGCATTCATTTACCTAAGTTAACATTGACACATTTTCTGTAAAGCCAGGTATAATTAGTGTCATAATTGGTATAAGTCAGTCTTCAGTATAAAAGTATGGTAGCTAAATTAACATTGTTACGTAACTGCATGAATCCTAGCATCCCTATTCTAGGGTGAGCGTTTGGTGAAATTGAAGCTGATTTATACAAGCTCACAACACGCTGTGTTGCATGTGTGCATGCAGGTCACTATATGTGGAATCACATTTTGCAATAACATGCATGTGTTCCAATAAAAATGATACACATTCTGAATCTGTTTCCTGATTCAGTCTAACAGTGTGAGGCAATTGATTACAGCAAAGAAGAGGCTCTATGTGCTGGAGAGGGTCCGAGCTGAACAACTGTGTGTGCAATTAATTCAAGTGCCTGACTCACCCCCTGGGACATAGAACTGAGAGAGAGAGAGAGAGAGAGAGAGAGAGAGAGAGAGAGAGAGAGAGAGAGAGAGAGAGAGAGAGAAAGAGAGCGAGAGAGAGAGAGAGAGAGAGAGAGAGAGATGCATCATGCATGCAAAAAGAATTACAACTTGTTTGTTATATACAAATATAAGTGCATGAATACAGTATGTAAGTGCTATATGTGTGTGTGTACATACAGTAGAATGCTCGGATATTATATTGAGCCAAATAAGGGGTTGTAATGAGCAAAAAAACCCATTGTGATTATCCAAACTAATGATGTGAAATATTGGACCCACTTGCTGAGGCAACACAGAGGCACAGTAAGGCGGTTGGTTTCTTTTATGTAGAAGTATAAAGACTGCAAAAACAACAAACCTCTACTGCCAAGGGCATGGAGGGAATAATAAAGTTACACCCTGACTGTAACACTACATTCACAGACAGAAACAAGTCTCCTGCAGTGTGGAGACAGAGACACACAGATTTACAATGACAATTAGCTGTCCTTCTCCATTTGCTATGACAGACAGCTCCTCTCTCACTTATCTATCCTACCACCTCCAATATCAGCACCATGGACAGCGATCAGAGCTTAACCATTTAAACCCCTTTAATCAACCAAACACATGGTTGTAGGATCAATTAGAGAATTACTATTCACACTAGTTGAGAAATCATCACATAGATTAGGCCTACTCTCTCTCTCTCTACTCTCTTATATTCTCTGAGTCTCAGGACAGGTACTCTCTCTAACATACTGTGCTGAGTGAGCTCTCTTTCGCATGCTTGCTCTTTTACATAGATATTTTACAGTAAGACCTATTTCTCTCTCTCTCTCTCTCTCTCTCTCACACACACACACACACACACACACACACACACACACACACACACACACACACACACACACACACACACACACACACACACACACACACACACACACACACCCCTCTCACACTTTTTCTCAAACTGTCACCATCTCTGTATCTTTTTGTGTTGATCCTTGCGTGCAGTGTGTGTGTGCGTGTGCGTGTGCGTGTGTGTGCGTGTGTGTGTGTGTGTGTGCGCGCGCGTGCGTGCGTGCGTGCGTGCGTGCAAGAGTGT
>NC_137811.1:28926136-29053636 GCF_963921795.1 Nannobrachium achirus
GTCTGCAAGCGACACTGTTGTACTACAGAGTATGAGTTAGGCTTTGAGCTAAATTCTTGATCCCCAGGCTGTTTTACATTTAACATGCAGGCTGGTCCTGGGTGATCACTTTGTAATTGAGTGGAGCCAAAACATACTGTCCAGATCCAGAAGTCCACCTGAGAAAGCAACGCATCAGATACAGATACATTTCTTGGTAACTTCAAGAAATCATCTAATGTTGTCTCCCTGAATTACAGTACAATACCGTCGCTGTCGGGTCCAAAACTGTTACTTTTAAGGATTCTAATTCAAAAACAGCAAAAGTAGCAGATTGACAAGCTCGAAGGATCTGCTACTTTTGATGCACTGTAGTCAAGTAGGCTGTTATTTTACAATGGAGATCTGACCGACAGCAACGATATGCAGTCTAGTCACTTTCATATTATATAATACAAAATAAAGGTAAATTTTACTCTGGCGTTAGTGTAAAATACAAATCAGTTATTTAAGGGTTATACAAGTGAAGACTACAATAATAGCCACTGACTAGTAACAGCATTCAGGATATTGAAACAACACAAACGTTCACTAATTGGGCCACAGCACTCTGGCTTAAGATGTTTTACACAATTATGAGATGTAGGAATAGCTGTTGCTTTCAAGTGGCCATTAATCTAAAAGGAATACTTACAAGGAGCGATACAAAATGGCTGTTTAGCTGTAATGTTGGGTATAGAGTATGCCATGGTACTTTCTGCAACTCTGAATCTGAACTCCACTCCTTCATTGTACAAACACAAACACCAATGACTCAACCACATCAAACACAGATTGTTCTCCATAGGGAAAGGCTTATGATTATAATCCTGATGTTTTTGATGTAAATGTGTTTGTAAAGCTGACAAAGCAATATAAATGTATGCATATGGATGATTGTTGATGGAAATAACAAGTGAGAGAAGAAAGGGGTGTTTGTTGGATTTTATTTGGTTTTACTCTATACTGTATAATACTGTATAGCCTACAGATGAAATGAAAACAAACCAGACTTCAAGTCATCACAGCTTCCAGCCCTGGTCTGACACAGTTCCTGTAACTGAGCCTTTTCCTGAGCTACATTTCAAATTCAGTAAGAAATAGGCTACGCTCTCATAGACTAGCCCTCGACACTTGCCCTTGGGGGAATCTCCACCATCTGCCATCTTGAAGACTATACCAAAACAAGTGTAGAGGGTAGAGGGAAGTTCAAAACATCATACTAATAATGCCAATGAGAAGACGCCATACACAATATTGTCTTTGTGTATTCTGTAAAAATTCAATGGTATACTATTTTGTAAAAAGAAAATCGATACAGTAGGCTATTCAAAAAATGGCAAATTCGATGTTATTTATTTAATCACTTAGTGACGCAGGAGGAGCACTTAGATGTTGAGAAGGGGTCAGAGGTTATTGTCAGGGGTCTTCACCATACTGGCTTGTGGTGGACATGTTCGTCAAAATCCAATCTTTTCCCACAGAACACAAAATTAGCAGACAATAATATTACCAGAAACACATAAAGAGATAGCCATGAATGACCATAACAGTTCTGTAACTCTCAGAGTCGTTGCAAATAAAATATTTGAGAATCAGTAGTAATGGAGTCATAAAGTGCCATAGTGTCATAGTAAATCAGTGTCATACATATTCTGAAGAAAACCAGAATAAAATTATGTATTATGTATTAATATGTATTAATATGTATATAATATATATATATATACACACACACAGTATATTGACATTCAGTAATTGGGTATTATGGTAAAAATAAGAACATTACTAGACTGCACTCTGTCGAGTTGCCAACTTGCGCCTTGTGCACTTGTAGCCTTGTACAGTATGCCTTGTGCACCAGCAGAGTGCGCAAGTACTGCGTTCGGTGTATCTGTCGCGGATCTGTTTGCCGTAGCCAATCAGGGACCAGCATTCTTGGTGACATAACCATCAACCTGATATAAATAACGCTGGGCAAACACAGGACGCGACAGAAACGCAGTACTTCTTGCGCACTCTGCTGGCGCAAGTACTAATGGTGAAAATCATTTGCTTGGTTATTGTTCAAGGACACTTTGACACAAAGCCAGGGGCACCTGAGCCACTGCAGCTCATAGCCTAAATAAACAAGGCTGGCACAATATTTTAAAATGTTATTATTATCAACAAAATAGCAAAATAGCAAAACAAAAACAAAAAAAAGGAAAAGGGAAATAAATCTTGCCTGTCTTGTTAATTTTTCAGTTTCAGACTTTTGGCTATGTTAAGACTAAAAATAAAACAATCCCAGTCATGGCTTTTTAGGACATATAAATAATAAAATCGTGTAATAATTTAAATCTATTACAGATAGGAAGAACAGTAGCAATTTTTCTTTTTCTATCGATTACTCACCCCATGGAGACTTGATTTCATGGATATCTTTTAGTTTTTGTCGCATTCCTATAATTTGATGACCAGCAGTGGTTCCCTATGGAGACACAAAGAGGCTTTGTTCCCTATGGAGACACAAAGAGCCTGCTTTGTTCCCTATGGAGACACAAAGTATCTCCTCAAATGATTGACTTAAAGGCCCGCTGACACACCCCGAAATTATAATAGTATGATACAGTAGGTCACGTGGTCTCTCTGAAAACGGTCTGAAATAGTCTGAAACTCATGTCACAGTGTAAGCTGCCCCTCGCTCCCCAACAACAGCTGACCAGTACAGTAAGTAGTCTAAGTACAGTCAATTAATTTGATTGGCTTATAATTGTGCATTCCTTATACTGTAGGATGGCAATTCAATATTTCAGACGTTTTTTATATCTTCAGACAGGTAATCATTAATGACTGAGACGTTGTTCTGAGACCCACTATCAGGAACAACACCTCTGACAAATTACCCAAAAATGTTAACTTGAAATAACAAGAAAATGTAGGTTCGGAATTCATAGATTATTATTGTTATTGTATATTTTTTAAATATAAAAAGCTAGCTTTTATTGAGACAATGCATGGTGCTGCTTTCAAATGTTACCAGAATCATTACTGCATTACTGTTACTGTACAGTATGTTCCCAACAGATGGTTGTCAATGAATGATGAGAAGATGCCACTTAAATGATGACGTTTAGTGGGACAATGTTGAAATGGTTTCCTCTCCTCTTATGCTAGTTGAAATCTCTTCTTGTTCTTATATGATGTAATATTTATTACATAGAGACATGGGCAGAGAGAGAGAGAGAGAGAGAGAGAGAGAGAGAGAGAGAGAGAGAGAGAGAGAGATAGATGAGGGGGGACATACAGAAGTAAGAGGTTATGAAACATGACATACTGCAGTATACAGTAGTAAAACATACAATGTCCTCACGTATATTTTCTTTACAGATGTATAATGTGTATTATATAATATGAAAGTGTGTGTGTGTGTGTGTGTGTGTGTGTGTGTGTGTGTGTGTGCGTGTGCGTGTGTGTGCGTGCGTGCGTGCGTGCGTGCGTGTGTGTGTGTGTGTGTGCGTGCGTGCGTGCGTACGTGTCTGTCTGTCTGTCTTATATTTTAACATTAAACATGTAACTGAATGTCACTATATAAACATGTGAAAGTGAAGGAAGAAATACTTACGGAAGTGTTGTTGCATATGTGGTTGAATCAGGGTATGCCTATACACAAGTAAAACACTATTTTAACAAGTTATCTACAGTAGGCTAGAACAGTATTCAAATGTATGTGACATTTCTTTGTTAAATAGCTCTATATTCCTTCAAATGCCAGGCAAAGTAGCCATTGCTATAGTGTTTGTTCAGGGGTCTCCCTGACCCTGTGTCTCCAACTCTTTAGTAAAGACACATAAACAAACATTTTCAGGTGGGTCTCCAACTTCTTCCAATCAGGAGAGAGAACTCATATGCTACATAATACAGGATAAACAAGTGAAACTGGAATTGCTATAGCCATATTTCCTTTCTTGATAAGGATCCTTGGGTAACAGTTTAAAATGTTTAAAGGTTTAAATGTCAGTGTAGATTGTTTTTCTGTGTGGCAATGGCTCTTCACAACGCTGATATATCTTTATCACAAAAATGGGCAAACCATTCTGTTTCAATGCTAAATTAACTTTCAGGATTGCATGACGTAGATACTCACTCTTGGGGGAAGTCTTGGTCCTTTCTGTCGTGTCTTGATGTTTTCATACTCATGATGATCCTCAACTTCATCTATGAGTGTTTGAAAGAATCAAAGAGGAGACAGACAGACAGACAGACAGACAGACAGACAGACAGACAGACAGACAGACAGACAGACAGACAGACAGACAGACAGACAGAGTAAGAGAGAGATTATTTGTTGGTATGTGTAAAATCTTGTACAGTAGGCTACAGGAAGAACTCTGTTATCTTTTCTCGTGGCAGTTTAAACTAATATCCAAACATAGTCACATGCTGTGCTTTAACGTTGTTTCTGACCTGGTGGTTCTTCGGTGGCCGAGGTGTGAGGACGTGGCGATGTCCTGCTGTCTGGTGGCGATACAACCTTCATTGGCTGTCCTCTACTCTGTCCATCTTCAGATCTTCTACTTGCAACTGGTCGACTTGTATGTGAACTGTGCCCTTGTGGACGGGAACCTGAGGTGGACAGTTACTAATCGTTGTTGTCGGGTGGAAACCTTGTATGTCCAAAACCGTTCATTTTGTATTTATCATTTTAAGAACGGTTTAAAATAGTGAAAATAGACAATCTACAAGCACACAAGCCTCTCACCGTGAGGCATTGTGTGCTTGTATATCTGCTATTTTCACTAGCTTGTGCGTCAGTCTTAGGATGAAGCAGGTCTTTACTTTACGAAAAAAACATACACATTTGAAACTTGGAAATACGAGATTTCTGCCCGACAGTAATGTAATACTTCTATATAATAATAGTAAGACGCCTCAGGGGTGACATGCGACCTCGCCCTAAAAATGTGTACTGACTGACTGACTGACGGACTGACTGACTGACTCAAAACTTCACACGTCCTACCATTGGCAATTAGTAGATTTTCAGGGGATTTGCAGAAAATCTAGATTGTAGATCAGCTATTTTTGCTAGTTTCTGCAAAAATAAGCTCTGTTCTCCATAGAAATTAGAAAAGCAAAATGTCCAGGAAAAGAGCAGTAAATGCCATCGAGTTGAAATGGCACATCTGTAATATATACTCAGTACAAGTTCATCTCCTGCCATACCAACAAGAAAAGAATGACATTATAGTAGCCAGCAAGCTAAAGTAATCATAATAATCTCATTTTGTGGGATTTAGGGCAACAGGTACTGTTTAATTTGCAGAATTAAACAGTAGTGAATAATGTGTTACAGATTTAATACTTTATTAGCAGTTTCCACAAGAAAGCCTATGGCTTGTTTGCTTGAACACTATTTGTTTGAATACTTTATTAGTAGTTTGCAACCATACAGTTCAATACAAGGTCTGCTAAACAGTTATTAAACCCAAGAAAGCCTATGGCTTTAAGTTTAGCCCCACTGCCTCCATCTAGTGGCATTGTGATATGATGGTAAAGTTATTTACAGCCACCCTGCAAATAAAGGCGGTCAATCAAACAGGTCGGCCCTTTTTTGCAAGCATGTCCCCTTTCCACATAAGCCACGTCCCTTTCTTGGGTAAAGCTGCTAAGCAGGCCTGAGCCTGTATGGTATACAGCAAAAAAAACAGTACAATGTCACCATACTGTACCTTGCTGTTGTCGCTCTGTTGTTCTCCTCCTGAAGAATACAAAGCAAATACTTTCAGTTGAACCATTACTACTTTCATACCACAACTATAAACAATGACTAAGCCCTGTCTTTTATCAATTTTGTTTTGTAATCATAGAAAAACGTGAACGTGAAATTCACAACTGATAAAATTCCAGACAATGCTATCTACAGTATATAAACATAGACATCTAGAGACGTTCAGATAAGTCCTAATACAACTTCAGAAACCCATGATGTGATTTATAATCATTTTGTCAGGCCATCAGCTTTAAATGGCGGTATGGTTATCTTATTATATTCATTCTAAATGCAGTGCAGCGGCACTTCATGTCAACATTGTATTATCAAACTCACCGTTGGTAGGTAATGCCGAAGTAGAGAGATGCAAAAACCAGTATCACCACAGCCAATGTGACCCCAACCCCTATTCCAGCAGCTGCCCCTGGCCTTAATGATGGGCCTGGGATGGGGTCTTTAGCTGCAAGCAAGCACACACACGCGCACGCGCGCACACGCACGCACGCACGCACGCACACACACACACACACACACACACACTGACTCAAATTTTCTTTTTGTTACATGTGTGCATTTTATCTTCATCCAGTGATAACACATGAGTACATTAATATTCATCCATCAATAGATCCTGCTTTCATAATTGCAACTATAGTCTTTTCTTTCTGCTTTCATGGTGCCTATACTTGTGCCTCTGAAAAATGGCTTGGTCCCATTGTGATCCATATCAATTCACATTCACGTTACAACATTTACTCTATACAGTACATGCCACTCTGGTTGAAAGTATTCTTTTCAGAAATCGACTTCCTGTCCTCAGCGTACCTTTTACCGGAGTTTTACCTTTTAGGGAGTAGACATGAGTGCTTGCTTTACTCGTAACGTGATTGTAGGCCTCACAGGTGTAGTTCCCATTGTGGTCGTAGCTGGCCTTTTCTATGACGTACCCAGCTTCACACACTCCTGTGTCCAGCCCATTGAAGGACCATTTGAAGGTCGCAGGTGGGATGGACATGACAGAGCAGTACAGGAGGATGTGGGAATCTATCACGGGTGAAGCTGGACCCAACACTCTTATGGTGTCAGGTCCATCTGGAAGAACACAAAAAAGTGTTAACAACAATAACAACCACAATGAAAAACAACAACAACAACAACAAAAACCACGTCTGTTCTACAAAATAGTTAATAAGATACCAGACCAGACAGAGGCCTGGATGGAAAGACATGCCCTGCTATAGCTCCATGAGAGTAACGTTATGCCATATGCTGTAGCCTATATTATTTAGTCTCTCTCAAGTAGCTGCCATAGGTTCACCTTTTTCGGATTGATTTATGTATTTCAACAATGATGCTATTTTGTGTAGAATACAGTACATGCTGTACTGTAGGTAACTAATGGCCTAGCTACAGTAGCAACCATGATCAGTATGTTAGTAGGCCTATTAATTATGAGTACTAATACTGAATTTTGTATACAAAGAAGAAGGAATAAAAAGAACTCTTCATGAAAAATGTAGAAAGAATTCAGGTATATATGTTCACAAGAAATCTTGTGAAATACAATGTTGTCAACCAATCATCAAGGACGATGATACACGAAAGAAGAAGAACTAAAGGCCTATAATAGTAGGTCTTTGACCTTCCAAATATCATTTCATCTCACACCAATCTCTGTTATCACAAGAAATATAGAAGTAAATAAATTACTTCTATAGAAGTTAATTGGGCCATGTAAAAACAGAAGAGCAGGTCAAAGTACATAGATTATTATACCCCATAGGCCCATACTGTACACCTCAAGTAGATTATTAATTCATACTAATAGCACCATTCCCCATCTACTGTATGTGATTGATCTTTACTCACAGTTTACAACCAGTTCACAGGAGCCACTTGCAGAGCTGACAGGGTTGGATAGTTTACATACATACTGTCCATTGTCACTTCTGTTGAGGGGCTCAATAGAGACAGTGCTGTTGAAAAATGTGACTCTGTCACTGGCGTTGAGAGGCTGACCATCCTTCATCCATTCTCTGGTGCTGATGTCCCCAGAGGTTGTACAGATTAGGTTGGTGGAGCTCTGTCCTTCTATGAGCCCGGCTGAACATCCCGTGACGGTGGCTCTACTGACTGGCACTGCTCAACACGGTACACAGAAAAAAACCTCAGTGTTAAACACATCAATAGCATCCCTATTTTGGACATAAAATACATCCAAAAACTGTAGGTAATTATGCCAAACATTTGGCATGAATTGCGGATATACAAGCTCACGACGCGTCGCAATGCAGTGTGTTGTGAGCTTGAATATCGGCTATTTTCAACAAAGACAAGTTTAGCTATCCAGGTTAGATCACACCTGAAATTTGATTAAAGTTATTTCTTTAATGGTGTTTTTGTGCTTCACTGAACAGTGACATGATAAGTTAGGGAGACTGAATACACACGTAAGGCTTAACAACTTTAAGAAACTCCATTGGCTTTTATTAACACCCTTTCTGTGCCACCTTTTCACCACTAGAGGGCGCCCAATGGCCATAGAATCCACCATAGACAAGCGTTGTATATGCACAAGCCGTGCACAGCCATGACGCGCCTGAACACTTTCCTTTGTTGCATGAACAGGGACAGGATGAAGTTAGCTTGAAGTTAGCTATTGGCTACCAAGCATTTTAGAAGCCCTATTTTCGGCGATTTAGCCATGATTAAACCTTGCACACCTCATGGATATGCATGGAACAGAGAAAATTATCTCTAAAGATCCTGGATTGTATTGGAGTGGATGGTAAATATCGGCGGCGTGACGCTCTCGCGGGCCGTGTAAACAGATGACGGCCGGCGGCCTGGCTCGAAAAAAACAAACAAAAAAAAAACATTTTTTTTTACAAACATTTTTTTTTTTTTTTTTAAAGCCGAACTAGTTTGGGATAGGCACCCAGGACGGTCCAAATTATCCCGAACTAGTTCGGGATAGGCACAATAAGAGTTAATCTTCAGTCTATAGGCCTACACTGTTTCTTATAAGGGCTTAATTGACTATAGTTTATCTAACAATAAACAATAACCGAAATAAACCGAAAACAATTGCAATTCTATTAACACTATAGTCTTATTAACATATCATCTTACAAACTTCTAATTCAGGGGGTTCCCAAACCTTTTAGCTCAAGATCCAAAAGAGAAATTATACATTTGCCCAGGACCAAACTAGTGAAAATAGCAGATCTACAAGCTCACAACGCATAGCTTTTCACTTCTTCATAAGCATTTTTTCATGGCAATTATTTTGTCTTTTTTTACTTATGAAATACTTTAGGAAAGAATGAAAAGTTGTGATTTTTACATGTTTTAAATATATATATCTTTAATTACTTGCCATCTAACAATTGATTCACACCCCGAACATGGGTCCCCACACGTTGTTTGGGATAACAGTGGTCTAATTAACTCTTTATTAATGCTTATAATAGGCACCTTCATATGGTAAATCATTACCAAAACAGGTAATTATTCCTGATGAAGAATAGGACCCCTGTAAAACTGGTGCTGATCCTTGTTTATTCACTTACCGTACAATAGCAATCTTGTTGTTCCTACCATTGGAACGCCATCTGCTGTTGTCATGTCAACACTGTATTCTCCTCTATCATTTGAAGACAGATTTCTGAGCTCTAGAGACCCAGTATAGACGTCGAGAGTGATCCGGTCTTTATATCCCGATGCAGTTGTTGAATTACCGGTACTTGTTATATTGGTGATATTGCCGTTAATATTTGTGAATGTCCAGGATACAGATAGAAGTTTCTCGGTGGAGTTGAGTGTGGTGGTTAAATTCACGGCACCTCCCAAAGCTGCGGGAGTGTCTGCTGGGAGCACTTCTGTACTCAGACCTGAAACTGTAGGAATACATTCATGATTTTGGTATGAGTTAATTTCATTAAAATGTTCCGTGAAGATTGGCCAATTTGACCCTGGGCAATGGGCATCCAACAAACTAACGAGATATAGGCCAGATGTAGGCCAGGTGTAGGCCACACTTCTGAGTCCGGACAAAGCCAGATGTTGGACCACTTGTGGGGCATGGTAGGCTGCCTTGCTCATGGGAAGCTTGATAGTAATTGCTGATGGGGGGGGGGACTATTTAAAGCTGAAATACAATACTTTCAGGCCCTGCTTATAATATACCATATGGGTTGTACAGGGACTGCAGCCCGGGGCACCAAGCGTGTAGCCTGGTGAACAATCCCGGCCATGTGAATTCACATATGTGTCATCTGCAGACTTTCTGCAGTCTTGCCCCAAGTGCTGGGAGGGCGTTTTGCAGAAACCAAACAGCGTCTGTCTGCGCTCAGGGCCCTGTGATTGACAGATTGCCTCTTCCACTTTTTGGTTTCTGCAAAACGCCCACCCAGCACTTGGGGCCAGCCGGTCTGCAGAAGACACATCATCATAATGTGAATTCACCGACCGTGGGCTTTAACTTCTGGGGTAGGCCTATACTGTTGCCACAAAAACAACAAGGTGATTCATATAATCACTTTGAACTTTCCCACCAGCAGTAAACCATGATCCAAGAAATCTCAAACAAGGAATGTACAGTAACTGTCATCTACAGGGCGTCATTAACGTGAATGCGCCGGAAAATAGTAGGGTGTCATTGACGGGAATGTGGTTTATTTTCCAACATGTGATTAAAAGTCCACCTTGTGTATTTATTCAATATACCTGAACAACTAGAGCTCATGTCAATGTTACATTAATTTTGCTTAAAACTTATAAGGACATAATAACAATGACCTTAGTTCAAACTAATCAAATCATCATACAGTTTCAAGTTCATGTCATCTTACTGTACATAAAATGATTAAGATTGCTATTTTACAGGCACATAATCAATCATTTTTATGCTCAATGTAAACTATTTTCAATATTCATTCAAAGATTATTTACATACATGAGATAAGATGAACCTTTATTGATCCCAAGATAGAAATTCATGTGACTTCAGCAACAGCATTAATGAAACACTAATAGGTACCAGTTACAGTAAATGTCAACAACTAAACCAAAAATAAACATATTGTTATTAGTTACCTTCTACTGTACATACATAAATACACACACACACACACACACACACACACACACACACACACACACACACACACACACACACACACACACACACACACACACACACACACACATACATGTTGTACATACACATGGTGTGTTTACAGTACCTGTGAGCGTGGACAGAATAATATAGACGGCATAAATGTCCATGTCTGTCACCTCTGGTCATCAGTGGCCATCTGCTTCCATCAGCATAGACCTAGGACCGATTTACCTACACATGCAGGAACAACTTCCTCTTTACTGTAAGGCCATGTGACCTTTGGTTCAGGTGAATAATTAATGGTGTATGGCAGCAGTTGGGAAAGGTTTTTATGGTCCGCTATCAAGCTGCGAGTGCACTTACTGGAAAACCACAATCATGTTGTGTAGGCCAACACACCTTTATTTTAACACAGACATACAAAATGTACATACAAAACAAAAGCAAACACAATGAGAATCTTCATTCTTCAAACATCATCATAAACATTCTGTTTATTTCATTTGTGTGGCTTACAACATTGTCACAGAAATGGTTTTGACACAATACTTGATCCTCCCGCTGCTTTATGCTCTTGTTGGATCCACTTCATGGTTCTCTGTCATGAGAAAATTAGGCTACTTAATGAATGTAAAGTATCAGAGAGATAATGCACAGTAGTAAGTGATGTTTTATGTATTTACAGTACAGTAAGTAGCAGTGAGAGATGAAAATACAAAATGTTCTTATTAAAATGACAATGGGTCATGTTCTCACAAGTTTGTGAAAAGAGGTTTTCATTCCGAAAGAAAGACGCTGTAGTAATGGACCTTAAAATGTAGAGAGTTCCAGAGGCCCATAATGACTGAAGGCACCATAGGCTCCACCGGTGTGTATTCAAGTTTAGCCATTCACAAACTATTAGACATACTTTAAAATCAATTATTTGTTTCCCTGGGAAAGTTAAAATAGTGATACAGTATGCAAACATTTTGTTTTGAGTTTGCAGCATCTTCTGAACGATGGTTACAGTATGTAATCCCTGCTTTTTCAGTCCAGCAAAAAAGTGCATTACAATAGTACAACAGTGGAAATAAAAGCATGAACAGCTTCCTCAAAGATGACTGATGACATGCTCAGGTTTTTACAGACAGTGGTGAATACAGTTGAATTTGATGTCACTGATAAGCTTTGGGGCCCACTAAAATAATCTGTTTTCTCATTGTTTAGCTGTAAAACATTTATGGCCATCCAGTCTTTCATGACATACATTGAATTACACTAGACTGTCAGCCTAAATAAAAGGTGTTGCATAACCAGATTGGAATTAGATTGGTTTAGTCTGAATGAAAAAAAAAAAAAAAAAAAGAAGAAGAAAAAAAAAAAAAAAAGAAACATGGAAACGGATTTTTGCTCATTTGGGCTATAGGGCTGCTAACAAAGACTGAGGTGTATAGGCAGAAACAGAAATGTCTGTGTGTCTTCATCATAGGACTGATGACAACTTTATTCTTTTTTTCCCCTTTATGGAACAAGATCAATTAGTATAATTAGTTATCAAGTGGTAACATCTGTGTTTAACCTGCTTGTTATGTTTTACTTTCACTGAGTGTGAGAAGCAGGAACATCAGATCAATGGGAACAGGAACAAGAAGTAGATCAAGCCTGGTGATTAAACTCACCAGGTTCTGTGATTGCCCAGCATCCACACTGGCAGCAGTCTGCCAACTGTCAGTGCATTGATCACCAATACTGCAAAAGACCAGCAGGGGGCATCACATGATGCTTAATGGGGAGGGAGAACAGGATAATATTAAAGATAAAAAACATTATTAATAAAATAAGTATTATGGGTAATAATAATAAAATAATAAGAAGAAGAAGACAAAGAAGAAGAAGAATTTGGTAGGCATTCATTTGACTGTTTATCATGTATCTTGAGAGGTTTATTATGTGTCATGCATTACAATGTAACAATGCAGGAGTAAAGCAGGTTCAATGATAAACTAGTGTATTTTAATATATACATTTAATCTCACCTCTCAGACTCATGACAGTGGAGTTTTCCAGCTTGGTGACCTGGTTCCTGGCTGTGCAGGTATAGTTTCCAATGTTTTCTTCTTCCATTCTCTCTATGACATACAAGGATTCATTAACATGGGTCTCGTTTCCATTGAACATCCAGCTGAAGGTGGCAGCTGGGACAGAGTCTGTTGTGCAGTGCAGGGTCACGCTCTGGCCAGGTGGGGATGCTCTCGGCCCAATTATTGACAGGTTGTGTGGTCCAACTGCACAGCAAAGAGGAACTTTGTTAGGAGTTAGTGGTATGAGAGTCCTTTCCTTATCAACATTCAACTGTCAATACTTTATTGCCAAGTCAACATTGAGGTTGAGTGGGAAATGATTTGGTGAGCTCACATTAAACAATAGAGAAATATCTCAGTAACCTATACACAAACACACACTACAGAACTATTTAGAAGGATATATTTCTTATAATGCCCAGTCACAGTAGGATATGCCACTATTTCATTCCAAGCTGTAGCCACACATAGGGAACATCTGGATTTAGAAGCAAATATGACAAAATGTTCAAGTTTTTGTCGCATTCCAAACCAATAATTTGATGACCGGTCATCAAATTATTCACTGTCAATGTATTTCTTATTTTATATTTCCATCTATTTCCATCTATTACACAGTGTAATAGATGGAAGATAAGTATTTTTTGTGTTAAGTCAGGAAACGTAATGCAGGGAGTGTGTTTCAGCCAGCAATGCATGGCTCATACTCACAGTTGACGGTGAGGTTATGGCCTGCGGTCATGGTGCTGACTGGGTTGCTGACTCGACACTGATAGTAGCCGTGGTTGCCACTGTGAACAGGGTTCATGAAGACCGTCTGGTTGTCCATGGAGAAGGTGACACTGCCACTGGGATGAAGAGGCTGACCATCCTTCAGCCACTCTCTGGTGCTGATGGAGCCTGTGGCATCACACGTCAGGTTGGTGGAGCTCCTGTCTTCTATGAGAGTGGCTGCAGGGCTGCTGACTGAGACATGTGATATCATGGCTGCAAGGAGATGCATGGGCACTTAGTTTGACAACAAACTCTCAATACAAAATAATAATGATATAATGTTTAATACCTATTTGAATTACATTAACAATATCCATTAACTTATAGGCCTACTGCACAATACAAATGGAAAATATACATAAAGGTTGGACATGATTCGAATTTAACATATTATTAACATATTATTATCACTGTCAAATTTCCTCACACAAGGTCTTATTAATACTTTTCATTGGTAAAATAAAAACCAGACAGACTTAACTACTTTCATCAGGTAACCCTTATGTTTCAGAAATAGCAGCTCTACAGGCTCACAGCACGTTGCACTGCATGTGGCTTATAGCTTGGATTGTATCATGGAGATACAAGTTTTCTGGCCGAAAGCGACACTTGTACCGTAGCAGACCCACCGTAGAACACATTGAGAGTGACCGTTCCCTGTAAGACCTGCTGTGCGCCGTCTGTTATGATGCGGACGCTGTACTGTCCACTGTCCCTCACCGCCAGGTTCCTGAGCTCCAAGGAGCCAGTGGTTCGGTCCAGCGTGATCCTGTTGGCGTAAGCGGCCCCCGTGTCGTTGACACTGGTGGATTTAATGATGTTCACGTCTGTGAAGTTCCAGCTGACGGACAGGAAGGGCCTTGCCGGAGGGCTGAGGGTGGTGGTGAACTTCACCCTGGCTCCCACAGCCCCGCTCAGAGGTCCCACTGGTAGGATGCTCTCACCCACACACATACCTAAAGAGAGAGAGGAATGAGAGAAAAGAATAGTTTTGCCTTTTGTACTTTTCCAATCAATCCAACTTTATTTACAGAGCATATTTAAAAACCATTATTTTTAACCAAAGCGCTTTACAGAAAATGTCAAAGAGACACAAAAGTACAAGAAACACAATGAACCAGAGAGAATCATAATACCAGTAAGACTCCCTAATCGGGAGATAAGTGACTGTCAGGTCGCATACAAAACTTAAGAAGACAATGGTAGCCAATCAGGAGGGAATATGGGGAATGGGACTGATCCATGTTGATGACATGACTTTAGAGATACTGTGTACCACTTTGCGTAATTTTAGGGCAAAATCTGTAGGAGCAGTGTCCAAAAATGTGCCTTGTGAGAGATGATGGGTGGAGGTTGTGGTTTGGCAGCCAAGGAGTGTGTGTGCAATGTTCGGCATGGATAGGGGCAACGGTGGCGGAGATATGAGTAGGGCAAAAGTGTAACGTGACGGACAGACAGACAGACTGACAGCCGGAGGAGGTTTTGAAAACAAATAAGCATAAAATAGCAACTCTTGCAACAAAGTAAAACTCATAACTCACACTTCTTTGATTAAAAGCAATAATAAAACAGTTTTAAAAGCAGAGGGTGAGGTTGCCAGCTTGACATGGAGGGGGAGTTCATTCCAGAGCTTAAGCCACAGAGAAGTCTCGATCGATCCTGTCTATATAAGCTTAGACCTGGGGACAACCAGCAGCAGTTCGCCTGCCAGAGTACTGTTTGTTGGCTTCTGGGTGTTGACCCCTTTCAACCTGGCCTCCTCAGTTTAGCCAGCCATTGTTATTTTGATGAAAGAAACAAGAAAACAAACAAAGAAACTAAAACTAAAACATATTCAAACATATTCATCCTGACAATAATTAATAGCAATTGTAATAACAAACTACTGTTAGACTAATGAAAGCAAATAATTATATTCAAGCAGAAGTAACCTGTATTTCAGGGATTTTGTCTTCATACAACAAAAAAGAAAGAAAGGGAAAACATAAATATAACGTGAAATGCAATACTATACTGTAGACCACATTTTCAGAAACCCTATTAAATTAATTATTTACAATCGAAAGAATTTGAAAAATAACAAGCATACTGTACCTGACAAAAAGAGAATTATAGCAGTTCTAATCATCTTGCAGTCTTGGTAGTGTGTGATGCCTGGCAGAGGTTGCTTGTGTTCTGTGTACTTTTCAGGGATGAAAGGTGGTGGCTCGTGGGTGACCCTTCTTCTTTTATTGTCCAAAAGTTCCTCTGGGGGCCCTGGTCCAACCCCTCTTCTCAATACTGATACTGAGGAGCCCAAACAAGGTTTACGATGCTACTGTGTACATACACTGAAATGCGGAATGCCCGTGGGTTTGTTTATCTCCAACCAGAGAGTTGCCGAGGTTCAGGTTGAGGAACTCTGCTGGGATAATTGGGTTTGTGGGGAAATGCCCTGGGATCAAAGGAGGTGGTCTTTCTTGTTTTAGGAGATGCAGAATGGGTGAAATGGATAAATTCTCACTCACTTACAGGCGCATAAACATGAACATACATTCTTGACTTTCTTGATCCACATAACCCCTATGATAATCGAAAGTAACAAGATAAGTAATAATTAAAGAATGAAACGATAGACATTGTGTCAATTAGCCCAATATACAGTCTGGGGTTTGATGATGCTTTCCCCTAATTTCAGCATTCTATACATACAGTACAGGCTTATTGGCCATTACATCCAGGAAGCCACCTCTGTTTACAATTCAAGCCTGAAGTAATAGTATATTGAAATGTAACTCACAATGATTGCAACGGCAGAATAACCATACATTTCCTTATAGTAAACATCACAAGAAAATACTTGTGACTAACTCCCAACACACTGTAAAATAAATAGTGGAGTCAGAAGAGATTTAGCATTGGCTCTTACAAGGGTATTGTGCGTCATGTTTACGAGCTCTTAAGTGGGTATGTATTGGGCCCTCTTATGGAGTTGTGTTTGGGAAGAGGCAGTCACCCGTAGCATTCCAAGAGCAGGTTCAAAGCACTTTACAGGTAAAGGTATGAGCAGGTTGGAGACACTCTGCCTCTGCCAGACAGATTCTCAGAAACTGCCCACTGGTTTTAATATGTCTGAGTATCAAGATTTCACTTAAACGATCACATATTTCTGATGAATGTAAAGATATTGAAAATAAATAAATAAATAATTGCGACTGTAGGTCGCACTTACTACAGAAAGCTCCACCAGGTGTCCGTGCGTCCGTCAGTCAGTCCGTCACACGTCACACGTCACACTTTTGCCCTGCTCATATCTCCGCAACCGTTGCCCCGATCCATGCCAGATTTTGCACACACACTCCTTGCCTGCCAAACTACAACCTCCAAGGACCCCCGGAGCTCCAGGGACCCCCAGGTCCCTGGGGGACCCCCAGATGTAAAAAATGACCAAATGTGCAAAAATGACCAAATGACCACCCCAACGGGGCTGCTCATGGGGAATTCCCGGGGACCACCGACTCCTTGTGCTCCAGAACGGATGCAAAAGTGGTGGCGCCCCCAGTGGAGGACCCCCTGCCACTGCAGCGCACATAAAATGCCCTAACTTGGCCTAGGAGCCACCGGGAGAGCCGGGGCCGGTACCTATTCGTCCGCCTCGGCGGCGCGGAGACCCCACCCCTCATTTCTCACATGGCCCTCTTCTAGCGCCACCATGAGGCCGATTCTTGCTAAACACATTTTTGGACACTGCTCCTCCAATTTTTGCCCTAAAATCACTCAACTCGGTACACAGTATGTCTACACTCATGTCATCAACATGGATCCGTCCACATTTTTTGGGGACACTGCTCCCTACTCTTTGTGTATACATGTGACCTACGGTCGCTTATCTCCCGATTAGGGAGTCTTACTGGTAATAATAATAATCAGTTAATGTTTGCTATTTCTTTCCTTTTTCATATATATGAATACAGATACCGGTAAATATATGTAGGCCTAGTTATTTCTTTAAAATAAGCCTGCACCATAGCTGTGCATGATCTATAGCAGACCTGCTGGGCATTGTGCGGCCCAGGGGCCGTATACCGCCCTTTGGTTCACTCTGACCGGCCCGTGTAGGGTTAATGGCAAATGACAAAATAAACATATTTTCTAATTTTACCTCATGCATCAACTAAAGCTGCATTGCTTTTATTTAGTAGTTTTTTATTCACGTATACATGGACGCAATGCGTACCGGTACATCAGCATTATGCGCATGATCATTGGATCGTTGTCTCATTAACAAGCAGGTGGTCAGACTGGTCACAAGTCAAGACGACATTACCCCTCAAACATGGCTAAAGTTGCAAAAAAAAAGAAAAGTCGATACTGAATGCCGGGTTTTAAACAAAAAATTGGACTGCTAAGTATTTATTTACTGAAGTCGGAGCCAAGGTCGTGTGTTTAGTTTGTGGGGTGTTCATCTTGCAGGGAGCACTGCCTTTTGACCCGGCCCTCCACAAATTTTCTGTTGTTCATGCGGCCCCATGGAAAAAATAATTGCCCACCCCTGATCTATAGTATCTACAGCAAACAGACATACCTTTAGGAATGCTGTGATGTAAGACTATAACATAGGCCAAATACAATGTGGTATTGTTAACGCTGTGTTGTATTGGCCAACCATGGCTCCATATATAGGAGATTAAACTTAAGTCTCTGTATGTTCAACCAATAAAGGTAGAGTGATTCATATAACCTGAGGCCACAATAAACAGTGTCCTACTGCAATACTGTAGACACAGACAAAGAACAAACAATGTTTTTTGTTTAGTTTTTTCTGTCACAGTTAAGTTTAGTCCCTGCCCTGAACATGAGTCCATAATCGTTGCAGAACATATGGAAACCGTAGGGCGTAGGCTACTGTAATTACACAAGTGTTTTGTAAATACATACCCAAATATTCTTAGACATAGTACAGTATTTGGAACTTTCTTACAGAAATCTATTTTACACCAGTGTTCTTAAAAAATACCAACATAAACAAAACATTAAAGCCACAGCTATTCAGTTTAACACACATACTCGCACACACACACACATACTCGCACACACACACACACATACTCGCGCACACACACACACACACACACACACACACACACACACACACACACACACACACACACACACACACACACACACACACACACACGCACACGCACATATACACGCGCGCGCACACGCACGCACACGCACACACACACACACACACACACACACACACACACACACACACACACACACACACACACACACAGAATAGTCGATGGTATTGTAGTCTTTCTGTCAAGAGCTGAGTCAATCACCTAAATAAAATATGTATCCATTGCTGTTTTTAATAACATTTTGGTGGTGGGGCGATCAATTTGTTTAAAGAATATTTAAAAAATAAACACACAAAACAATATGACAGCATTCGATATACTAAAGTTTATTAAGCACCTAGAGTAAAGAGAATTATACATGTATTTAGTCACATACACGTGGCCGTAAGATATGAGTCAGGTAAGCCGGATAGGACAGGACATGAAACAATGCAGTACAGACTATATGCTGGGAATAGAGTGCATATGCTAAAGAAAGATACATACTGTACACAAATGTTAGCTAGATTGTACAGCTTAAGAATTAGTTATAAGATGATGTATATACTGGGATGGGTCATGTCTAGAATTAAAACAGAGTCATTAAAAAAATAAAATAAAAACATTTATTCTGAAAAATACACCGGCAGATAATGCAATTCTGACATGTGCGTATAGACAGACACTGGAAAAATGCATAAGACCTTTGTACTAAAACAGCAAAGGTTTTTGGCTGCAGTTTTATATTGTAAATGGTGTATCATTATGGTTTTATTGGTGTTATATTAATGATTATCCTTATCTCTTATCCAGGCAACCAGGTATTTGTCCACATAATATCAAAGTACACTGGAATTATCCCTTTTGTATTTTCTTTCTTTTCTCTTATCTGTTCTCAGATAAGGAACAAATGTTTGAAAATCCACTTGAAAATGAATTACGTTTATTTATAAATAAAATATACAAAGAAAAAAAAATATTTTTTCGTAATTAATGTATATTTATTCTGTTTTGACATTCATTCTTTTGGTTTGTCTTCATTATTTAAATACATTTAAAGGGAAAATGTGATTGATAACTGATCGTGAATCCTAATCAAAAGTAGGCGATGATGATCATCTGTAGGTGACATCTCAGGCAAATTCAACAGTTATCAATATACAGTATTACACGTAATACAAGAAAGTAAGTACAGTATCTAAAAATCATTAGCTTAACATAAGTGAGAATACGATTGTTGTTCCTTTTAATTCCCTTTTCTGGCATCGGTTATTTACTGTATTGCAACATGTTAAGTTTGATTGATTATATCTCACTGTCAAATTCAGTTCTTTTTTTAAGGTTATTTTCTACTCAGTTTTTGCTGATGAATCTGCTTCACAAACCATGGACATCCATAGAGTGCATCTACCTGTACAAGCTCACAGCGCATTGTATATTGATACGTTGTGAGCTTGTAGATCCACTATTTGTAGCAATTTTCAAATAGGGATTTGTTCCACTCCCAGCTGAACAGCCACCCTGCACAACCTGTAGGAGTCACTAGTGCACTGAGACATAATCCAAAGGCACTGTGGAGGAATTGAAACAGTGGTGGGCAAGAAATTGACCTCTGTGCCACCCAGATGCCCAATAAACGCATGTTGTAACGAGGAGATTAAACAAAAAAACTGTAAAGCAATGTTTTGTTGAACCAAATGTTTATTTGTTTATGATTCTGTTGCCAATGATGAATAAAATTGGTTCTCTGGGCAATGATTATCTTTACACATCAACACTAAAATGATCTAGATCACACAGAAACAGTTTAAGGAGTCTGGAGTAATAACCATTAGGGTGGTTGGTGAGTTATGGTAAGTTGCCCTGTATCTTTACTCAATAAAGGATAACAAATTAAGTCTACCCATGCATTTTACATTTTAGAGAAAGCAATATTTTGCTATTTTGTTTATTTGGTAATGATTCTGAATCAAACTCTCAATGAGAGCACATCACTCGTGTCACAGTCATGAAGTTTCACCTGACCTTAACCAAAAGAACCTTAACCAAACAATATAAACACTGGTGGGTTGAGTCAACAAGGTCTGCATTTCAGGATTATCGAATTTTTTTATTACATTATGTATTTGTGGTTTGGATGAATGTCAAAATGTGACAGGTTTGGTGTGAGACCACTTTGTATATAGAGTAATAATGATAATATTAAGTATTAAGTGTAATACATTGGTTTAGTGTTAGTGCAGTGGTCTACTCTCAGTATTTGTCCTTATTTGTACCTTAATCAGAAGCTCTTTGGCTTTTCTCTGCCTCCTCATGATGATGCAACCAACTGTTCCAAACAGAACTATCACACCTATGAAACATGCAGTTTTTATGCCAACATATTTCATAACATCAATAACAATAACATGATCTGAGAGTTATGAAATGACAAACATATATGCTAAATATAGCTGCAAGTAGCGATAATCGGGCCAAGCTATATACTAAGGCAAATAAGCTACATATTGCTACAGATTGTCACTGTACCATTTTGTTTTCACAGGTCAATACTGAATACTCAAAAAATGGACAACACCAAAGGCCAAGTGGCCTTGCCCCTAAAATGACGAAATTCCATGCCTGCATGGTACAGACAGAGCAGAACAATAGAGCAATATGAAAGCATCAATATGTGAGGAAGTCGATCCTACAACGGTCACCCTCTCAGGTCCATCTGCAACAAAACACAACAGTCACATCTATGGTAATTAAACATTATGTTGTCTCCCATCCCGTCATCCTCTAACCCTTTTAACCCCTGCCCTCATGTCTCATTGTTCCCTCATCCTTTCATCATTACACCCTTCATCCCCCGACACCCTTCTCATCACTCACCCCATTTCACTCTATTCAAGTCATCTCAACATCAACTTTTCATTCTTCAATAAATAAACAACTCAAATTGATTTTGTTGTTTGAATTTGTGTTCTTTACTAGTAAAAAAAAGAAAAATCATAATCTCATAATCTGGTTCCACCAATATAATCTTGCAGGTGACATATTTAAAAGATTACATTTTAAATCACTCCTCATAAATCATGTGAGTGAATCCATGGTTCAGTTACATTGCCATGTACTGTACTAATATACAGCTTAAATGGTAAATGATGCATTTATATAGCGCCGTTATCCGAGGCACTTTACAGAGATTGTGCATTACATTCACCCATTCACACACACATTCATACACCGATGGCAGAGGAAACCATCCAAGGCACCAACCAACTCACCGGGAGCAACTAGGGGTTCAGAGTCTTGCTCAAGGACTCTTTGACACTAACTCTGGGGGAGCCCGGGATTGAACTGGGAACCCTTCGGCAACTCTCTGTGTTCTAATGACGGTTTCTCTACCCCCACTGCCGCCCCTTCTCTCATAATCGGTGTTAAAATGTACCCATTACTAAAAGTTACACCACAGTCTAAACAGCACTATACACATTCATTACACTATTGATTGTATTAGACAAAAATGAAGAACAGTACAAGTATAGTCAAAACAATACAAAATGAGTACAGTACAAGTACAGTTAAACACCCTGCCTAAAAGGAACACCCCATACATATTAAAAAAAAAACTGGGCCGAGCGTCTAGGTTGGAGACCGGCATACTCAGGAATGATAATTGTCAGTAATGCCCTTGTCATTATCCACAATGAAAACTTTGGTTGGATCGGCGGTTCTACTGAAAAAAAAAAATCTTTTGTACAACTGTATATCATGCAAGTACAGTAACAATAGGGGAAATAGCTATCCATTTTCAATCCATTTTCTCAAGAGATGTTCCTCCGAGCTTCCTAAGCCGATTACATGCTTCTCAATTAAATTATAAAATGCATTTTGGTCTGGGGGTTTAGCTCTTGGATAAATGATCTTTACCCAAACAGATTCTGTGTTGATTCCTAAATCTGGTAGCTCAGTGAAGGTAAGGTCTGATCTCACATAGTTACATAGTTACCCGATGAGTTGGTAAAACATATACAACAGAACTTGAACTTGATGGCAAAACCTGCTGCTCCAATGGCTGCAAGTGCACCGATGATTGTTCCAATGATGCCACCAAGTGATAAACTTCTGGATCCTGAGAGTGAAAAAAATAATAAGGGTAATAATAAAATAAAATAAAGGAAACGATTATAATTATTCTTTCATGAACCATGTGTCTGTTCATTCATTCCTCATTACATAAGTCACACATACATGGACCGCAAAGGAAATAAGCCATTGACTTCATTAAGTTTGACCCTTTTGACAATGGTAGGTCAATGTGTATTATTTTACATAATTTACACTGTAAATAAATATATCATAATCAAATTAGGTATTGTGCTCCACCTCAGCATTACATCTCCCAGGGGTCTATAGCACATTCCAAAGGGGATAGACACCCTCGTTCTTGGCCGAGAGCGAGACCTAAAATAAACCAATCTACTTATAATAGTGAACAATATAAAGAACACCTACAATATCTGCCATTTAGCAAAGCTTGTCTGAAACTACACATTGAATATCATTTAGAATGAGCACTAGCACTGTCATCTCAAAAGGCTTGACCTTCAAATAAATCTACTACATAATGCGCAGTAAGGCCTACATACGGTCCAAATACAATTGAACCTCACCTACAGATACCCGGTGGACATTGGAATAAGATGTTTTTCCAGTCACGTTATTCATAGCCCTGCAGACGTAATCTCCACTGTCAGATATTTTGGCAGCTGACCTATTAAGTATATGGGAAAACTCATCCAGCTCTTCTCCATTCAATATCCAACGGTAACTTGGACTTGGATTTGACTCAGCAGAACAGCTTAATGTGAACAGCTCTCCAACCGCTACTTGAATCACACCCCTGATTTGAACATTGTCTGGTCCATCTGAAACGCACATATGACATATCATCAACTATAATTTAATCATCACCGAAATCATGCTTTGTAAGGAAAAGATATCACTGGGTGACACTTACAGTACACAGTCATGTTGTATCTGGCCTCATCAGAGCTGATAGGGTTACTGACTCTGCACAAGTATTCTCCACTGTCTGTTCTCTTCACAGCACTGAAGGACAACACTCTGTTGATGCCATCGCTAGGGGTCAGAGGTCGGCCATCCTTCATCCACTCTCTGGTAGAGATGGATCCAGCAGCATCACAGGTCATGTTGATTGACTTCCCATCAACTGGTTGAAGTGTCGATGGTGTGATAACCGCACCTGATATCTTCTCTGTCAATTAAACACAAATTTTTTAACTTGTAGGTATTGTGTTTTATCTTTGTAAAACCTTAAAGTATGGAAAAGAAATGTAGTGGTGGCGGCGCAAAGCAACATGGTTTAATAACAGGAATATTGCATTACTTGTGCAGCGCTGAATAAATGAATGCACAGAAACGTGTGTTCCCTGCGTATTGCAAGAACCATCCGACCGATCCTTTCTAAATTTGGCGTGTGTATCTCCAGGACATGAGGGAGTGCTATGTCGGGTGGGAAGGTGGTCCCCACAAATCTCTGTGTATAAGTCTGTCACCTGCATATCTCAAGAACCGTCCAATTGGTTGACTTCAAATATGTATGTGTATCTCAGAGGACCTGAGGGAGTGCAGTGTTGGACACTATCTCTGATGTGATCTCAAGAACTGTTCAAATGAGTGCAGCACACATTGTTATTTGGAAGCCGGTTCATATTGATGATATCAGGGATCTCCATATTATAAATCTATACCAAACACTGAATAACTGAAATAGAAAGTCTACTCAAACCACAAACTTCAAAGATCTCCATTCACACTTACCTAGAACAGTGACTTTGGCACCAGAGTTTTGATATCTCAGAGTCTTGTTATTAAAGGCCTGACAAATGTAGTTACCACTCTGCCCAATCTGAATGTTCAGTAATTTGAGTTCTGGTCCATTAGCAAGAGGCGGATTCCCATTCAGAAACCACTGAAACACAGCAGTAGGACTGGAGACAGCTGAGCAGGACAGGGTGAGATCTGATCCTTCTTCAAAGTAGTCTTTTGAAGGGGACACCTTCACCGTAGTGTTTTCTGGGCCAACTGTAGATTACATGCAATACAGACAACAGCAAACAAAATGACAGCATACGCCATATGCACAGCAGTCATACTGGGTCTCTTCTCACTTCCTTCAGGATTTTACCAAACCAGTAAGACGCCCTAAGGGCGAGAAGCGGCCTCGACCTTGCGCACATGGGCGCGTGCACATGGGCACACGCACGCATCCATCTGGGTGACAGCAGACTGCTGGACGAGCACTTGCGCATGGAATTAACTTTCCCTTTGCGTCCTAAAATAATTATTGGCACTTTGGCTACAGTGTGTGCGGCCACTTCTTTGTCTTTTAAAGACTATTAATGGGACAACATTTGACCAAAAAAAAGCACAGACCTGGTTGGTTGTTTAAGTTGCAAAGAATGTAGCCAAAATGTTGCCATATTTTGCCAAATATCGAGATGAGTGACGTCTGACGTGACATCATAGATGTTTGATGTCATAGACCACATGAGACTGACACAATATGTCCATAATATATGGAAATTCCCAGATATGGGTTTAATATTGATGACATCAGGGATCAGGGCATAAAATGGACAAGGATGGAATTCATTTGCAAGTGTGACGTGCGTTGTGGTTGGTTGTTTACGTTGGATAAAATGTGGCCATATTTTCCCAAATATGGATGAGCTGGGATGCGGTGTCACACACTGTGATGCATATGGGCTTAATATTGATGACATCAGGGATCTCCATATATGGGCATAAAGGGACAAGGACGGAATTAATTTGCAACATTATTGTGATGTCACAACAGGTCAGCTATATCCTTCTGCTGAGCTGGGATGATATTGATGACATCAGGGATCTCCTTATACAGTATGGGCATAAAAGGGACAAGGACGGAATTCATTTGCAACATCATTGTGATGTCAGAACAGGTCAGCTATATGGTGATGTCATTGTGATGTCAGAAGAGTGACAGACTAGCCTCGTACCCGCCCTCTTCCGGAAACCATAGCGGAAGTTGGTCGTTTACTATAGCTAGTGACAGACAGGAGATGGAAGCTTTAAGTAGCAACCTACAGTCGCAATGAAGGCTCTGTTCCATTTCATGTAGCATATTGGTTATCAAACCTTTTATTTCAAGGACCCCCATAACTCTGAGAGTGTAAACAACTTTAAAGGGGTCATTTGGAACCCCTGAAAAGCACCATGAGGGTCCCTGGACCACAGTTTGAGACCCACTGGTATAGCAGAGTGTTTCCAGTGAGCCAACATGCACAATATCAGCACCCTGTCTCTGTTTGACCAGAATGGAACCCTTCATTAGAAGTACTGGTAACACCTGAAGGAAGCGAGAAGAGACCCGTCTTCTCTGCAAAATGGCTGCTGTGCATATAGCCTAAAATCATGCAGCAGTACAACAGCAAATATGACGCTTTAACAAAATTCAAAATGACACAATGTTTTAACACAAGCTTTGTCAGACACAGACGTCAGACAGAACCAAAAGGCAAGAAAACAAAGCAAAGCAATTATTGTTCAGAATAACTGAAATAATTAAAAGGTTTTATGAATCATTGTAAGTTAATCTAGATCTGGTATCTTTGCATAATATTGTATACTATAAGATAGGCATACTGTTGGAACATGCAGTTTAATAACTCACAGCTGATGTTGAACTTCACTGCTTCACTGGTGACATTACTGATGGGATTGAACACATGACAGCTGAACGGTCCCTGGTCATAGCGGGTCACATTTACTATGGTGAGAGTGGAGCCTCCATCACCAAGCTGAACTCCCTCACTAGGCGTGATCTCAGAGCTGCCATTCAGCCAGAGGAAAGAGAGTGAGGTACCAGAGGACACAGAGCAAGTGAGGACTGCTGTGTCATTGAACTCCACATAGTCCATGCCGGTGATGGGAATTAAGACTGCATTGGAGACTGGTACTGTCGGGGTACAAAAATAAAAAAAATAAAAAAAGTAAAAAGACATTTTCTGAAATTATTCATGATTAAAGGACTATACTGCTTGGCATGTTTAGGTGAAGGTATACTTGACATTACTGCTTACTATTTTCCCAACCATAACATTAAAGGAAACATATGCACTCATGAAAAAGTCAAACAGAAACAAACGCATTACGACGTTCTGGCCTTTGACAGGTCTGAAAAACTGCTTTGGCAAAACTCACACTATCATGAATAAAGAGAGAGCTGTGGTGACTCTGTGGTTCAATGGGCTTGATGTTTATGTTATTTAAGTGAATAACAAGGAAACAATGAAAATGAACAAATTCACACTTTTAGAGTAGGCCTATACCCACAGTCATAATGAGGACATATCTATCATTACATACCATTTTTAATACATTTTTGTATATTCCTATGTCAAAAGTCCCTAAAAGTAAACGTTTGCAAAAGTATGATTCCCATAGCTCACGTACGTTCCTCCACTCGCACCATGCTTTTAATTAGGGAGACACTCTTGGGCTGCTACATTCTTTATCTAACTCGTTTAAAACTGTAAATTAAAATATGTATCCTATTCTAGGTTATTCCTGTCATTCCTGTTATACGAGACTTGGTTATGCAACGACAATATAGGTCATAAATGTACAATAGGCTCAATGAGTAGCCTACTCTCTCTCTTTAAAAAAAAAATTGTCCTTGTAATGTAAAAGTATTGTAAAAGTAATCGAGTATGTTTTCTCAGAGGAACCTATTTGATTTTGAATCAAATTTAAACTGCATGTTGAGGGCCCTCTATCAAGAACGCCATTCAAAACAGAAAAGAAGATGGTAGCCGTTCTCGTTCACGTGTGTTAGGGTTAGTGTGTGTGTAATGTATGCGTGCGTGTGCGTGTGTGAAAGTGAGCGAGAGTCCTGAGCTATATATAATCTTGCAAACAGTTTGACAAATTAACGCCAAACATACCCAAGAATGAGTGTCAGCCTACAGTATGTCACATTTCACAGGGTACTACAGTATTATGACACCTTATATTTAAATGAATCTCTCATTACTTTAGTGAATACTCTTCATTGAATATAATACAGGATCAACTCACTGTCGATCTTTCGTATGGTATGTCCTTCCATCAGTTCTCCTCTTAAACCTGGAGGAGATACAGTAGTTACAGGTAGTGCTAAAAAAAGTGCAAAACATTAAACATTGTAATAGATTATATAAAACACTTTTGAACAAAATTAAATGCAATATGACAAAAGAGAGATGGTTTACTTGAAAATACATTCTTTTTTGTAAACGTGTACTCCTTCCATATCTAATGTGTAGACACATCTCAGCTGTAATGTTAAAATATAAAAATATTATAAAATAATATTATAACCTCACCTGAGAGCAATGTCAGGATAAATAACGGTATCATTCTTGTTTTCATTTCTGCTGTAGAATCAGACATGTATGATGAACAACCCGTTGCGTTATCTTTAAACATCAACACTCATATGAAATGCAAGTGAAAGCATTTGCTCCTCAGTATCTCACTGTAAAGTTCCTATATGGCTATATATATTTTTTTATAGCCATCATTCACAAAATAGTACACTTTTATGAAGGTGTATGCAGGCAGATGACTTTTGAGGGAGGTCCAACTTATGTTTGCCTTGAAGCAGCTTTGGTCATCCAAGCACAGAATTATCAGCTACACTGTTCATTGTGCAGAAAGTGTATCGTCAAGTCAATTATGTGTACAACCTTTTGGTTTCAAATGAACACTCACATACATGACACTCAGACATGTCACCTTCACGTGTGCCTCAACCTTTTCTGGGGCAGGGTCCCACTTGAAAATCTCAATTGTTCGCGGCCCAATCATCTGGCCTTTTATAATTGTGTGAGTATATATATATATATATATATATATATATATATATATATATGTGTGTGTGTTAACAGCTACAGTTTGTTTGAGTTACCAGTAACTTAAGATTGGACCAGAGCGCTTGCTTGTTTTACTTCACCTTATGGGCAGTCCCCGGAAGAAGCCGATGTCATTGTAGCCGGGGACCCACAAGCCCAAAAGCTCAAGGAATAGGGTAGGCAGAAGGAGCGAATACACTTCCCGGCAGCGGCACCTGCCGCGGCGTCGCCGGACTTGCCGACAACAGCCGCGGCAATGATTCCTCTGCCGTGGGGCGAATACACTTCCCGGCAGCGGCACCTGCCGCGGCGTCGCCGGACTTGCCGACAACAGCCGGGGCAATGATTCCTATGCCGTGGCAATTATACCTAATCCGTGGCAACGCCGGACAGACCGACAATCGAGCTGCGTCAGCCGCTGTTGCCGAACCTACCCCCCCCCCACACACACACACACACACACACGCACGCACGCACGCAGGCACGCATGCATGCACACAGGCAGGCACCATGATCAGCAGTGGACCAACGTGCTCATATAGTCAATTATGTATAAAAAAATGAATGACGTATTAAAACAGTCATGTCTGCTCTCTCTGGTGGTCGCTTGCCGACCTTCCGGATTTGCTGCCGCTGCCGGAAAATGCATTCGCTGTCCCTCAGGGTAGGACCTGTGATTTTCTGCCGTACTTTTTATTTCTGTTTTATCTATTAGTTTGGTCATTAAGGTCCACAGAATGAGAGGCCTGCTTTGCCGGAAACATTGCGAAAAAAAGTTATGGCCATTCGTATATTCACTGTACCATTGACTCCACTAGAAATATATATTTTTTTAAAATATGGAATCCTCGCATGGAATTAAAGCAGACTTTTTTTCTTTTTTTATACATTTCTAGTGGAGTCAATGGGACAGTGAATATACAAATGGCCATAACCTTTTTTCGCGATGTTTCCAGCAGAGCAGGCCTCTCGTTCTGTGGACCTTAAAACCAAACTAATAGATAAAACAGAAATAAAAAGTACGGCAGAAAATCACAGGTCCCCTCCCATTTTGGTGACTGGGTCCCCGGCTATTGGGGAGCTGCTCAGTGGTAGAGCATTAGACTGCATTAGTCCCACGCTGATGAATGCTAGTATGCCTAAACCTAACCCTAATACTAACCCTAAACTCAGTAAAACTATGCCTAAACCTAACCCTAACCTCAGTAAAACTATGCCTAAACCTAACCCTAATCCTAACCCTAACCTCAGTAAAACTATACCTAAACCAGTATCAATGGAGCGTACAAAAACTAAAACTATTCCTAAATCTATAACCCTGTAGGACTAATTATGGGTAGTTCCCGAAGGAAGCACCGCTTGCTCCACCTTGTGCCCAAAAACGAGCGCTCCTGGTCTCAATCTTACAGAATCTTAAAAAGACGGTGACATATTTATACACAGTATAGAGAGAGAGTTTTGGGAGTCCACTTGCAATATCCTCACGGCTATCAGTGAACTAGACAAACTGCAAGACAATATGAGGTACCGGTACTGTACACCAAGACAGTGGTCAGATGTCCAATGGACATCATAGAGTTCTGAATGTATGTATATTTTACATACTGTATATTCTCTACCAGTGTCACTACTCTTTTACGCACACACGCACACACTTAGTCAGTCAGACAGACAGACAGACCGACCGACTGACATACACTGTATATGGAGATATGCTGTGAGAGCCCAAACATGTTTACACAGTTATTCGTTATGTGAAAGTCCTGACGTCTATGACATCTGACATCATACCGGTACATACATACATCCCTTTTATGCCCATACATGGAGATCCCTGTCTGTAGAACCAGCCACACAGATATGGGCTGTCTTGGCCACATATGGATTCTGTTAGTGTGGTATGTGGCCTCCATATATGGGCATTCCATGACATCAGTGATCTCCATGTATGGGCATAAAAGGGATTCTGTTAGTGTGGTTCCCCTGACATACAGTGAAGTCAGAATGTGATGTGTCAGAGTCAGATGGGAGTGGAGCGGTTTTACAGAGTCCACAATTTTCAAGTAACGACTGCAACCTGCAGGATGGGGTCTGCAGACCCGGGTCTGCAGACTTTCCACAGGCTGCAGCCGTTAGCTACTCGAGCGATAGGCATACTGACACGTAGTGAATCTGATTTGCTTATTTCGCATACATACATATTTTAATGTACTTGTCAGGGACAGAGTTGTTTGGTGAACGAGACACAGGGAACATGGTGTGTTTTATCTTTTCTTTATTGTATCTTTACATCAAGAACAAAGGTTTCGGCTATACATTCTTCTGCTTTCACATTCACAAAAGTATTGTATACTTTTATTGGTCTGGGAGAGCAATTCTTCAGCTCATTACCCCCTCATTTTCTCTCTGCAAAGTTCACCTGTAATCTGTTTGATCATAATATTGCTATGTTTTATACGTTTAAACATTAATCAACATATTATGCTTTCACTTTTATTTTCTTAACCTCTGTAACCACCAGGCCGAAGGTTAGGTATACAGATATATTTCTCTGTTACATCTGTGTGTGTGTGTGTGTGTGTGTGTGTGTGTGTGTGTGTGTGTGTGTGTGTGTGTGTGTGTGTGTGTGTGTGTGTGTGTGTGTGTGTGTGCGTGTGCGTGTGCGTGTGTGCCCGGGTGCGCGTGCGTGCGTGTGTGCGTGTGTGTGTTTGTGAGTATGTGTGTGTGTGTGCGTGCGTGCGTGCGTGCGTGCATGTGTGCGTGTAGGAGGGAGAGTCTGATTGGTGCCAAGCATGAGGCAGTCACCATGCTAGTCTCTCAAAACGGACTACTAAGACCATATAAGACCATTTTCAAATGCTTCCGTCATATAGTCTATGCAACTGTACTTTTTTTTGGTTGGTTGGTTTGGTTTGGTTTGGTTTTGTGTCTAATACGTTTGTACTTATGTCTCATATTCTATTTCATGTATTTATATTTTGTTTATTTCATATTGTGTAGTAATATGCTGATCTGGGCTATCTATGGGATGGAGGGCGTTACACCCAGACATATGTTGTGCTATGAAGCAGAGAGAGAGAGAGAGAGAAAGAGAGAGAGAGAGAGAGAGAGAGAGAGAGAGAGAGAGAGAGAGAGAGAGAGAGAGAGAGAGAGCGATAGGCACTACTGACACGTGTTTCGTTCATGTAGTGATTATGATTTGCTTATTTCGCACCTCAAATGTTTTCAGATACATATTTTAATGTACTTGACAAGGAACAGGTTGGTTGGTGAAACAGACACAGGGGGACAGGGGTCTCTCATTTCTTTAAAATGTTTAAAGTTCTCCGAACAAATCTCATGGGTCCAAGCATTAAAAAAAAAAGAAACGGGGGGTCTGTCATAAAAATAATAATAATAATAAAAAAAAAATGGTTGAATATATATATATATATATATATATATATACTGTATATAAAATTATAATATAATATATAATCGAACCATCTTCCAACTAGCTAATGTAATGTGTCCATAGGGTTCAGGCCTTTTTATTTTGTTGAAACCATTTGGCTCTTGGAACAAATTTCAAAGGTCGATTAGGGTTTGAGAGAGCTCTACTTTGCATGCCCACTCCTGGTAGGAAGGAAGACACATTTTTTAAAACGGTCTCATGGTGGCCGTATCCAGGGCCATGCACATTTCCACTTGACACAATTCTTTCTTCAAAAACACACTACTCCAACCTGTTTTGTCATAAACGTAGACAAATTGTTCAACATCATGCGATAAATATATATCATTCACTGATTTTTCCGACGGACAGGAGGCATCTGCTGGGATACTCGAGAGTCTGTCCGATGGCGACCTTTAGAAACAGACGGCAGGTCCGACTGAGGGCGAGGCGGTGGGTCAGACTGAGGGCCAGAATGGGGGTCAGATGGAGGGCCAGATGGAGGGTCAGACTGAGGGACAGGTGGCAGGTCAAACCTCATCTCACTGTGGATGTCATCATCACAGGCCCTGGCCTGCTGTTCTCCTGAGAGTTCTCCACCAGCTTGACGCTTCCACATACCTTCTATAGTAGTGTTATCTGACTATTCACCTTATAGCGGAGCGGTTAAGTGCTACGATCTTTCATTTTATGATAAAAGCGTGAAAATTGGCATGAGCAGTCTCCATTGGTCACTTGACAAGAAAATTGTCCGAGGCAATTGAAATTTCAATATGGCGGCCATTTTTCAAGATGGCCAATACCTTAGTGCAGCATTTAAGTAATGTAATGGTATATTTGGTGATACAAGCATGAGAATTGGCATGAGCACAGTCTCTGTGGGTCACTTGACAATAAGCCACCCACAGTCACTTGAAATTTCAAGATGGCGGGCATTTTTCAAGATGGCCACCACTGTAGTGAAGCAATCAAGTGATATAAGGGTTTATTTGGTGATACAAGCATGAAAATTTACATGAGCAGTCTCTGTGGGTCACTTGACAATAAGCCACCCACAGCCACTTGAATTTTCAAGATGGCGGCCGTTTTTCAAGATTGCCACCACCTAAATGGAGCATTAAGCAATAGAATTGTTTAGTTAGTGACACAAGTACGCAAATTGATATGAGCAGTCTTTATGACAAGAAATCACTTCCAGCCACTTGAAATTTCTATTTTCAAGATGGCCCCCTGGATCCTCAAAAGGTACATTTTCTCATATAAATGTATGTATTTTTCATTAAGAGCGATTTGGTGTCATTCCATTTTAGATTATGTTAAAGAACAACTTTTAACACATCAAAATACAACTGTGTGGATCATAGATAGATTAGAAAAGAGTGATTATCTGCACTACCAGGACACGCTGGTGATATATCACTGCTGTTAAACTCAGAATGGGGTTCAATGTCAGCTAATTGAAAGTTAGTATCCCAAATGCTGTCTAATTACGCCAAAACAGTTAGATAGCTGCACCTGAATTGACAGGTTGTGCCAGCACGGGAGAGCCGAGCCAAGGTTAAACAGTATTTAAATGGCATTGGAAGAACGATTGGACCAAGTGTAGGGTTAAGGCATGAACTTAGTTGTATCCCATACATCAAAGTGCTTGGTAAAATGTGGTTCAAGGATAAACCCCCGGCCTCTGCCTAAGACATGACAGAAGCCATCATAACAGTTGAGAAAACTAACTGGGACAGATGTTTCATTTGTCAGCAGGTCACAGAGGAAAAACAATTCAGCAGAGAGCACGATCATATATTGGTTATGATACCATTGCAAGAAATGTTCCATTATTTCAGAACAAAAAAACATTGCATGGATGCACCTCAGTGATGTAGCCCAAGCTCATCAGGATTTCGGGTCTCGCAACATCATGCCCCTCACTTGGTTGACCCAGCCGGGGTTGATTAAGTCCCGATTTATGTCCCGGTAGCTACCCACCATCAGTCCCATTAGAGAAAGACAGGACCATTCACTCCACCGCTCTGGAACTACTCGGCCGAGACTGGGAGAGGAAAATCTTGCGCATGCATGGAGGGACTAGGCTTTGTGGATTGACTCCTGTCCGGGCCCCTCCTACGTCTCACCAGGTCCAGACTAGATGAAGGTGATGGTATAGAAAGCACATTGACAAGACACACGGCAAAATATCATTCAAGCTGTAAACAACACAGAGCTGGAAAGGGCCCAAAAGAGAGCATCTACTGCTGCTGAAGACACCAAAGATATCATGTCAAGAGGCCAAGAAGATCCCAGCCCTCAAAAGCTTTGTGCTTTATCTGTGAAGATGACAGTGCAACGTCCCCCTTACAGGACGCAATGACAATGAAACTTAATGAAAGGGTTAATGAATGTGCCAGGAATCTAAGTGACAAGAAGCTCCTTGCAAAGCTTATCATCGCGTCCTGTATAGGGGACGTTACATTCTCATCTTCACAGATAAAGCACAAAGCTTTTGAGTGCTGGGATCTTCTTGGCCTCTTAATATGGATATATTTGGTATCTTCTGTGTCTTCAGCAGCAGTAGTTTATCCTTTTACCACCTTTTACCAAGCACTTTGATGTATGGGATACAACTAAGTTCATGCCGTAACCCTACACTTAGTCCGATCGTTCATCCAATGCCATTTAAATCCTGTGTGATCTGTACACCATCCGGTTTGTGCCCTGGTAACAGGGCCGTAGCGCGTCTAATTTCTTGTCAGAGACTGATCATAACAATTAGCATGCTTGTGTCACTAACTAAACAATTATATTGCCTAATGCTCCATTTAGGTCTTAAAAAATGTCCGCCATCTTGAAATTTAAAGTGACTGTGGGCATTTTCTTGTCAAATGAGCCTTTGAGACAGCTCATGGCAATTTTCATGCTTGTATCACCAAATAAACGATTATATCACTTCAGTGCTCCCTAAGGTGGTGGCCATCTTGAAAAATGGCCACCATCTTGAAATTTCAAATAGCTGTGGGTTGCTTATTGTCAAGTGACCCACAGAGACTGTTCATGCCAATTTTCATGCTTGCATCATCAAATAGATAGATAGATAGATAGATACCTTTATTATCCCAAGGGGGAAATTTAGTTGACCAGTAGTAGCACAGCAGTATACAGTTATTTACAAAGTTACAGAGACGTAAGAAAGATAGATAAGAGGGGGGAAAAAAAAACAAAAAAACAAAAAACAAAACAAAGACAAGAGCAGTACAGTACCAATAAGGAGAAGGTGCATCAATAGAGGGGGCGAATAATATATAAGTATATATACATAAAGTGTCTTGCAAAAGAGACCATAGCAGTCAATGCTAGTTAGTGCAAACAAGTATCTCCTTATATCACTTAATTGCTTCACTACGGTGGTGTCCATCTTGAAAAATGGCCGCCATCTTGAAATTTCAATTGCCTCGGCCAATTTTCTTGTCAAGTGATCCATGGAGACTGTCCATGCCAATTTTCACGCTTTTATCATGAACTGAAAGATTCTGGTGAAAAAAAGCAGTTAGCCGCTCCGCTATTATTCCTGGCCCTCTCTATGGAGGCTGCCATTGCCTTTTACAGGGGGCGCTAGAGAGTTTTTCTCTGTGTGGACTAAAATATTTTGAATATTTTTGAAACATTTTAACAACATAAATCTGTGTGGAGGTCCCTGGCACCAAATTTTTTTCAGGTGGGGGACTGGGACTGTGGACAAATGATGTTAATCTGGGGTCCTTGATATGAAAGGATTTGGGAACCACTGGTTTTAAATATATTAGAAAGTAAGGCAGCCCAGTAAGCAACTACACAATTTTTTTAAAAGACACAAATTGCTTATTATAAGCAGACATGGCAACACAGGTTAATTCAGAGCCCAGAACGCCAACTACTGACACTTTAATGCAAGGACACTGGAAACCAAATGATGTTTTTCAGGCCAGCTTTTTCAGGCTCCGCCTCTTTCAGGATATGAAAAGGAAGCTGGGGGCGGGGCCAGGAATATGGTGAATAGGTGACCATTTTTGGGGGAGACCTGAAAATAGACCATTATTGACAGTTATCTATACTGGAGACAAAGGCATGGATACGGTACATTTTTTGTAAGTCTTGTTTGCAATGAATCCTCTAATTCCTTATAATGTTTTTGATAATAGGCTGACTTATTATTGACAATCATTGGCACCAGACAAGTGGTACAGTAGCACTTACAAATATCTTTTAACCATTTGAATTGATACCTCATGCTTAAATTATGCAAAATTGTGAACCTTCTTCTTACTAGAATTTGTTGGCATAGAGAAGAATTATTTTAGCCTCACTAGAGGTGGGACTAATTACTTGTTTGCATTGATGTGAATATTAATGTTTTGTGAATTGGTGTACTGTATGTACTTCATTACCATACCTTGTTTTCAAAGTAAAGTGAATAATTTCCATGTCTTGCTTCTAATATTATTACTGTATGGACTTGAGTGTACATGAATCAACTTATCAGTGACATGGTGATTCAGTGACAACATTGCTCATCTAGCACCACCCATAGGCCAAAATATAGAATTGCACACTGGACTGGATCTCAAAATCTAGTGGCTAATTTGGCCATAATGACCTTTCATCTAGCTCCACCATTAGGATAAATATTGTGTAAGGAGCCCAATGGTCCAACACCAGGTGACAACCTTGGCATTTAGTAATGATTAATTAACCATTAATTGGTGTCCTTTATTATAGTGTGTAAAAAGTGTTGAATGCTCGCCCTTTGATCTTTAGATTGCTCACCAGTTCCTTCATTTATAGGCCAAATACTCACCTTGTGAACAGCTGGAGATCAACGTTGTCCTGTTTCCTCTTGCATTTCTGAATAGTTCTCATATACAGGTATATGTGTACATTCGTTCTCATATACATGTACATCTTCAGATTCTAGACACAGGATACAATGCCTTGTCATAATTGATATATAGTTTTTAATAATATATAATCCCCTTTGTGTACACAAATAAGGAACCAAAAAGCAACAGCTTTGCTGGTATTATATGCAAACTCTCACACATGGAACACATTGGGAAGTGTTAGTCAGACTTTCAAATTCATCTAAAAATAGAACAATAGATTATGAATTCATAATTTGATGTGATGAAATTAAATTCGTATCACATATTTGTTAATATACAGAACTGTTTCACATGTTAAAGGTGCTGTGTAAAAGCAACTAGGTTGAAGCAACTTAAAGCTCTGCCGAACATTACGTAATTATTGCAAGTGTTTCTTCAGTAGGGGTCTCCCATGGCTCCAGCTCTTAAGTAAACATAATTTCACATTTTCAGATGGGTTTCACTTGGGGGTTTTATCCAATCAGCAGTGACAGAGTGACAACACCAGAAAGATCATTTGTCAGCTTGTGTTCCAGTTACAATTTTGTCAACTCATGTATGTGTTTGATCATGTGCAATTTCCCTTTTTATCCTGTATCCTGTATGAGTTCTCACTCCTGATTCAATTCACCCTTTGCCAAGTCCCGCCCGTTGTCCCGCCCCTCTTCACACCCATTGGTTGCTGTGTCTTGGTGGGACATTCGGTGGGACACTCCATCCACTACTATTTTAATTCAGTTGCTTCGTATTATTATTTTGTGTGTTCAATTCTAATTTAAAACTTGGTTTCAGTAAAATGAAGCTGCTCAGTGGCTGTATAGTGACTCAGCATGTTTTTAAATGTTTATATTTCTCCAAAGATTATGTTTTAGAAAATTCAACATAAAAAAGGCGGAATCAGGGCGGGACAAGGCAGATAGAGCCTGCTGGTTGATCAGTCAGGGACCAACCAGAAGGCTAACAAAGGGTGAATTAAATTGGTATTCCGACCTGAAAAAGAATGTTCTGTTTCCTGCTATTGAATAAACTCTCTATATAGCAATGATTGCTAGAGCTATTTAACATAGGCCTATAGCACATTGGAGACAGACCTGCCACCTGCAATGGATTATAGCTGAATCACCAATAGTTTGTTTCTCTGTTCAACTACAAATCAGAAGACACTTTAAAAGGAGCTTTCATACTCGATCACCTCAACCCAGGGCCGCTCCCCCTGGGTTGACACCAGGATGACTCACCCACATGTTCAACCCAGGTTGAAGATGGTGTATAATTGTTTATAGTTTAGAACCGCCTACCTTATAAATAGACATACAATGTGGAAGGTGAAGAAAATATTGGATGGATCATGTGAATACTGACCTCTTGGATTTTGTGCATCACTGCTCCTGCTTGGGTCACAGGTCTTGCTTCTGAATAATAAAACGCTGTTGAGATGGCAAATAGCAAAATTGATGATACTCATACATCATAAATCAAGGCAATATTATAACATAGTAGGTAAGCAGACATAATTCACATTACATTACACACACACACACACACACACACACACACACACACACACACACACACACACACACACACACACACACACACACACACACACACACACACACACACACAATGTCACGGCTGTGCCAGTGATCTGTTGTTCTGCTAACTTTCATAAATAAAGCAGCTAGCAGCTGCAGTTGTGGGTGAATCAGTATTCTATTGACAATGTGCAAGTTTGATTAATATCCATATCAGACAGCTCACCAATCAGAACAAGATTATATAATAGAATAGAATATAAGAGAATATAATACTTACCCCCTTGTTCTCACAATGAAGAACCCCAGAATTATCACAGCTATAAAACATGCAGCTGTTATACCAGCAGCCCCAGCAGCTGAGATGCCACCAGTTAGATGTGGATCTGAAAGACCTACAGTAATAATGCCCATGAAGGAGCTTAATTATAATAAGTACAAAATAAAATAATAATACGGAATGTAGGTTTTGACAGGACAACAATACAGTAATTAGTCTCACATACTGTAAGACGATCAGAGATCTCTGCGTACTTACTAATAGGTCTGGTGACATCTAGAGAACATTAAATTAAGTGGAAAGAATTCTGAGATTCGCCAATGCAAAGACTTTAGCTTGGTCCTTCATACTACATCAGGTTTGGTTTTCAAAGCAGTAGGCATACTGTAGGTTTGTTAGTGCTGGTTTTCCCTGCTGTGCAATCCCATTCCCCCAGACATATCAGGAGGAGATCTCTGATTGTCTGGCTACACAAGACTGTACACCACCGTACAGCAGTAGTTTTCTGTTTTGTCACATACCTGTAACAGTTAACACATGGTCCACTGTTTGGCTGAGTCCTGTGACATAGTTCTTAGCAGTACAGGTATACTTCCCGGAGTCAGCGCTGGTGCCAGATGGTATCACATACACAGCTTCCTGTATGTCGGTCTGAGTTCCATTGAAGAACCAGGTGAAGCTTGCACATGGTACAGACAGAGCAGAACAATAGAGCAATATGAAAGCATCAATATGTGAGGAAGTTGGTCCCACAACAGTCACCCTCTCCGGTCCATCTGCAACAAAACACAACAGTCACTCGTTTTTCTTTTTTCTTTTTTTTTGTGAGACTTACTTAAGGTGTTAGAATACGCTAAATCAAGCAGGGAAGATTAATCTCTACATTCCATTTTTTGTGTTTTTAGTGTCCCATGCGGTTGAACACATTGGATTATTTACTCACAGCTGATGAAGAGGTGTACTGGTGGACTGATTTCACTACTGGCGGGATTGAACACATGACACCTGAACGGCCCCTGGTTATAGCGGGTCACACTGACTATGGTGAGAGTGGAGCCTCCATCACTAAGGTGAACTCCCTCACTGGGTGTGACCTCAGAGCTGCCATTCAGCCACAGGTAAGAGAGGGAGGAACCAGAGGATACTGAGCAGGTGAGGACTGCTGTGTCATTTAACTCCATGTAGTTTGCTGTGTTGGGAGTTATGACTGCATCGTTGACTGGTGCTATTGATGAAAAGGATAGTGGTTTTCACTGTGCAGCAAAACATAATGCAGAGACCTCTAATTAAACAACATAGAGCCAAAAGCAATTGCAATTCAATTCAATTCAAAGGAGCTCTATTGGCATGAGAACATACGTTTACATTGCCAAAGCAAGTGTCACAAATAAAACTAGAAGAAGTGCTCTTCCGAGCACAGGTCTCCACCTGTGGACCAATCTTACATGGAATAGCCAATCAGGATGGAATATGGACAATAAGACAGATCTGTGTCGATCACATGACTGTAGAGATACTGTCTACCGATTTGCGTGATTTTTGGACAAAATCTGTAGGAGTAGTGTACAGAAATGTGTTTTGCAAACATCGGCCTCATGGTGGCGCTAGAACAGGGCCATTTGAAAAATGTGGGGCAGAGGTTCTGAATTGGCATCCAAGGAGTGTGTGTGCTCATTTTGGCAGCGACCGGGCCAACGGTGCCGGAGATTAGCTGGTAACAAACTTGGAGGACGGACGGACGGACGGACGGACGGACGGACAGGGGCGAAAACATACTCTCCCCCTGCCTTCGGCTGGTGGAGACAATAAAAACAGTTGAAAATGGGGAACATATATACAGTTGGAGGGGGTACAGCATTGTGTAAACAGAGCTGTCGCATTGTGACATTTGACATACATATATACAGGGTATAAAGCTTTTGGAACAAATAAAAGCATTATTTTTTTCTCAAAATGCATTTAAAGCTCTGTTTCATACTGTATGTGCAGTAGGTCTAGATGGCACTTGCATAAGACCCACATGTTAGACACCACATGCTGCATCCCACAAGTGACACAGCATTGGGTGAGCAATCTGCGCTCATCCTTGGTTTAAATCCTAGATTGGACTATGTACGCTACCAATTGCAGCTTTAAGCTACATGAGGCTGGTACTGTGTTTGTACCCTTGGAAAAGTTGTACTGTATGCCTAGTGTACATACTGCAATACATACTGTTTACACTGTATCATCATCATGTGCTATTGTGTAGGCCTATACAAGGACATATCTTCAAAACAGATTGACTGAAATGTCCAAGACCATATTAATCACCTGTGATGTTAATTCAATTGTATTTGGGATTTTTCCTGTGAGACAAAAACAGCACCTTTTCCAGTATGCCATGTTATGTTATAACTTTTGAAGAAAATCATTACTAGCTCACCTATGTACAAAGGCAAAAGAGCCATAAAGCCATACATTAGCAATATCCTTTCTGCCATCAGTAATCTTAAGTAAGAGTATAAGTGTCACATTTCACTGTATTCTACTGATTGATGCGAGATACGGAGACACCCAGAAATCCTTGAAGGACTTCCAGAGTGCCCCCAATATTACACAAGTAAATACACATAGAGACCATACAAGTATTGATATTTCGATCAGGCTTTAACTATTATTTTGGTAAAAAAGAAAATGTATATATAATGGTGGTCCGGGGAATATTATCAAATATTAACAACTTAATATCTCAGCATAGATTTTCCATATGACAGCATACAGTAAATAACATACTTACTGTAGATCTTCAGATTGGTCAATCCTTCCAACCTTCCTCCTCCAGCTATAACAACACTGACTCTGTATTCTCCACTGTCATTAAACGTCAAATTTCTGAGCTCCAGTGATACAGGAGATGTGTTCAAGGTGGTCCTGTTTTCATATCCTGGTCCAGTTAGAATTACATCTGTACTGGTTGACTGTATTACTACAATCAAAATACCTTCATCATTAATAAAAGTCCAATCTACAAATACAAATGGTGTATGTATTGTTGTGGTGAACATCACACTCCCTCCCAGTGTTCCATTAAGTAGATTGTGTGGCAGAACTCCTGCTCCATGGCTTAAACCTGGAGAAACAAATGTACAGGTTTAGACAGGATTCTGACAAAGAGCACATAGAACATAAAGGCTAATATAAGCTATTGGAACATTTTTTCCCCCTGCATTACAAACCATTTCTTAAAGATACAGTACCGGCAGCTGAAAATGTGTTGTTCACAAATCCATTGCTGGCCATTTATTTAATGAATTATAAAAGAGAAATCTAAAATTATTAGAAGTACTGTAGGTCATTTATTTTTACAATTAAGGACAAACAATCAGTGTACTGTAGCTACTGTACGCTTTAGGTTATGGTTGAAGTGAAAATCCTCACCTGAGAGCAATGCCAGGAAGAAGATTACCACATACATTTCCATTGTTCTTCTGTAGTATCAGGTATGTATGTTTGATGTAGCAAGGAGTAAGCTGTGTGTCAATGGGATGTAGATCCTCACAAAATATTTTAAAATAATGTAATATAAGCAAGTATAAGAGGAAGAAGTGTTTCCACGTTATTACAGTCAACAGCAGTGTAGTGCCAAGTCCCAGAAAGGATGTGTTATGATTGGCCTTCACTCTGCCATGTGTGTGCGTGCGCGCGTGTGTGTGCACGCAAGTGAAACTAGTTCATCTAAAGGCTCAGAAGCTCATCATAGTTAATAATACACTACGCAGATAGAATTATGTGTTTTTATTTCATGTAATTTTTTATATGTTCAAAACATTGATTCAAAGAAGACACCTGCTGTTGTGCTGTTGATATGATCACACAACTGGACAGTGGTCACATAGCCTATTTACTGAATTGTCTGATAGTATGGCAGGCACTTGCATACTTGTTTACTCAACTCACTAAAAGTGACCAAATTGTGAAGTTAATTAGTAACACAAAACAGAACAGGTGATAAGGCCAAAGTTATATTGTGTCCTAAAAAATTATGGCAAATCAGACAATAAAATGTGCTGCCAATGTAGCGGCTCATATTTGAGTCTTTATGGTCTGTTAATCTTTTCTTTAATCTTTGTTATGTACAGTATGAAAATGATCGTTGTCCACATCCAATCATATACTAATATTATAAAACAAGTTTTCCAAGTTCCTTATCAGCAAAATAAAATAAATAATATTTCACCTAATTCCATCAACACTATCTATTGATAAGGCCATACAATATCAATTGACATCAAGTCAAATACAAATATATTCAATCCACTACATAAATGGACAAAACCCATTTAGTATTTACCGGGTACTTGTGATAGTCATAATAAGACAGACTAGACTACAATACATTTTTGTATGGGCTATATAACAAAATGCATGTTTGCATAATAGACCCTCAACTAGGGCTTCCAGGGTTAGTCAAATCTAATGTCTGCTGTAAAGTTGCCATAACAAACTGCAAATGCCCCCTAAAAATATAAATGCCTCCAAAAACACCTCAAGGTCTACAAATGTGTCACATTTGAAGTTCCCTATCTGGGAATTTTCATCTAGGGCACTCCCCTATAAGATTTATGAGACAATAAATAAGTACTGTAACTCCTTCTGGTCACAATAGTGATTAATGTAGCTACATTGCATTGTTGTTGTTTTTTTTTTTTTGCAGATAGGAGCCAAGTTCCAAATCTGTATTGGAACTAGTGAAGTGAGCACATCAAAAAGGGATAATTCTAGAACCACTTCCCTTCACACCCACTCTCAACACAGATCAAACATATCTGCATTGATATAGTATACACATGTGCCATATGTCCTACCATTGGCAAGACAGTAGATTTCCAGCGGATTTGCAGAACGTTGAGCTTGTAGATCAGTATGTTTGCTATTTTTATGACCTTCTTTGAAGTTTAAATATACCTATGATGGTGGATTCTGCTTTCCTTGGGAATGGAGTGGTTTCTTGCCATTTGTGGGTTACTGCAAAAATATGCCCCATTTTTCATAAAGATATTAAATGCAAAACAGGGTAAGAAACAATGCATTTGCAGGAAATGTTCAGGAAAAGAGCAGTAAAGCCCAAAGACTTGAAACGGCACATCTGATTATACTGATTGTATGCTATCCTGATACTGTGACTATGAATTTCCTGCAGTTTAACAAAGCATAGAACATCTACAGATTACTTATGTACAAATATATCAGATGAGATTTTAATCGGCTGAGCTCACTATCATTCCAAAAAATATCAAAGGCCAGACTATACAAGCAAGGCAAGTTTATTATATTTCAACAACCAGGCTATTCAAAGAGCTTTACATAAAATATTAGGGATTAAGACATCAAGACACAGAGAATTAAGAGAGTGCAAAAATAAACACATTATAAAAGGCCCTAGACAATACAAATTAAAAGAAGTAAACATAACATTTATGTTCAGAAGAATGATTAAAAAACAAAATAAAAGGCAACAGCAAACAGAAAGTGTTTAGCTTTGATTTAAAAGAACAGATGAAAAGAACAGATGGTTTCCCAGTTGAAGTAAGTAATGTTTTGAGTTTTTTTCCCCCCCAAATCCTGCTGGGACATAATTAATCCTTTATTCTCAAGGTGATATGAAGGCTGACTTTGTAATTGTGTAAATGTAGCTGTTAAAATTCAGGTCAGTCCATAACTATACCAAGATATCTGTCTTTTTTTTTTTACATTACTGATAAGTTTGACCATAGTACACAGTTCCGACCCTCACCTCTGTTATAAAGTGATAACAGCATCTTATCATAAATAGTTTGATAAGTTATCAGCAATGTGGTTAATTGTCTTTACACCAATTGTCCCTTGAGGTTACAAATCAATAATTCATACACAAAACAGCAACATTGTATTATTGAAAAGATTTGAGAAGAAACATAAAAAGAAACATATCATAGACTTGATTTTTTTCCCTTTTTTAACGATTGAAAACTTTGAACAGGAAAATATATATACCAATTAAACATTAGCCAAACATGCCATGCAGGTCTGTTAACCTACAGTAGGCCTACAGTACATCATATCAACATCTACATGCTGCAGCGTAGTCCTTACAGGCGCTGTAGGGCTGCAGGGTGCAGAACGCTGGTCACCATCATGGACGCAGAACGTCACAGTGTGGAGATGAAACCCCTGCACCAGATAAGAAGAGAAGAACCGATTAATAATCACAGCTAACCGTGTGTGTGTGTGTGTGTGTGTGTGTGTGTGTGTGTGTGTGTGTGTGTGTGTGTGTGTGTGTGTGTGTGTGTGTGTGTGTGTGTGTGTGTGTGTGTGCGCGCGCGCGTGCGTGCCTAGACTAGAGCTGCTGGACAAATCGGCACCAAACTTTGTATGAAAGCCACAGAAGCACCTGATCCACCTCCACCTTTTGAAATATTTAACATTCATTTAATAACGGAAGTCAAATGGGCTCTGATCAGAGATTCACATTGGAGCCAGAGCCATGCAGTTCCCATGTGGATGCCATCAACAACATTATTCACATTTATTTAAAAGTTAGGCCACTTCTATTTTATTTCAAACAGGGCAGCCATCTTTGTTTACATAACATGTAAAACATAATGGCTGTTTTCTCATGAATGCCTGAACGGATTTCCAATCGGATTTTTTGGTTTGAAAGCTGTGAACATCCTGCACACACATGGTGCATGATATGTGCATAGGCGTGCATGATCCGTGCACTATAAATTACATGGAAGTCTATGGAGACTTCTGGCAGGATATCCTGAAAAAATGGCATTCAAAATGGCAGGAAATGAATAATTAAAACAATCAAACTTTCATCTCCATTCATCCATTTAAATAAACGTTACATAAATAGGTGACATAGTGACTAATATAAAGCACACCAACTGCAGCCTTTAATTGGCCAAAAACAACACATTGTATAATATAGAATAGAATGAGTCCAATACTGCAACCCAGTCTCAGTACCGATAACTGACATTACTCACATATCTGTTCCCTATTATGCAATACCAAGAAATCCAATTGAGCCTTACCATTAACACACGGCAATGGCCCAAGCTGGTAAACCTCCAGTGGTGTTGTAGATCCTTCCTCTGGAACGTGTGACAAAAAACAAACGAGCAAGGAACAAGGAACAGGAGAAGAAAAGAGAATTGTTACAATTGTTTTGTTATTTATATTTCATATAGATAGTGCAGAAGGGTCTCTCTCTCTCTCTCTCTCTCTCTCTCTCTCTCACACACACACACACACACACACACACACACACACACACACACACACACACACACACACACACACACACACACACACACACACCACACGCACACGCACACGCGCGCGCGCACACACACACACACACACACACACACACACACACACACACACACACACACACACACACACACACACACACACACACACGAGCGGTGCACGCGCACATGGCAGCGAAGCAAACCACCTCAGAAGCAGTAGATTTCTAATTTTGAGGTACAATGCAACCGAACAATGCTCATGACTGATATCCAGGGGGGGAAAAAAAAAACACACAATTATACTACTACATTTTAGAATCTGAATGAGTACGGATGTGACAATCAAACTTTCATCTCCATTCATCCATTTAAATAAACATTACATAAATAGGTGACATAGTGACTAATATAAAGCACACCAACTGCAGCCTTTAATTGGCCAAAAACAACACATTGTATAATATAGAATGAGTCCCAGTACTGCAACCCAGTCTCAGTACCGATAACTGACATTACTCTATCTTTTATATAGACATATTATGAATCTGTTCCCTATTATGCAATACCAAGTAATCCAATTGAACCTTACCATTAACAGACAGCTGGTGGACACTGGATTCATTTTCTTTTCCAGTAACATTATTCTTGGCTCTGCAGATGTACTTCCCACTGTCAGAAAATTGAGCTGTCTTCTTGAGCTCATGAGAATGCTCATCCAACTCTGTTTCATTGTGTATCCATTGGTAACATGGAATTGGTTCTGACTCAGCAGAACAGGTTAATATGAACTGATTTGTCTCCTCTATTACAGTAGCACCCTCGATTTGAACATTGTCCGGTCCATCTGAAACACATTAGGCTCATCATTTAATTATTCTATGTTATGGTCAAAGTTTCAGGATAATACACTAAACATGAATAATCAACACGAATCTACAAACTACAGTGTAATCATTAGACAAGAAAATAGTAGAGGTGTAAAAAAAAAAAGGAGAGTATACAGACATAGACAGACATACTCAAGGACACACAGACAGGGGTGAAAAAAAGACAGAAAGATTGATAGACAATTAACAAAATAAACAAACAAAAACAAACAAACAAATAAACAAATTCATGAATTAATTAATACATTAATCACTGGTGACACTTACAGATCACCTTCATGGGGTATTTAGCCTCCTGAAAGCTGATAGAGTTACTGACTCTGCAAGAATATTCTCCGCTGTCTGTTCTCTTCACAGCACTGAAGGACAACACTCTGTTATTGTCCTGAAGAGTAACATCACTGCTAGGGGTCAGAGGTTGGCCATCCTTCTTCCATTCTCTGCTATAGATGGTTCCATCAGCATCACAGGTCATGTTGACTGATTCGCCCTCATGAGGTTGGATTGTTGATGATGGTTTGATAATTGTACCAGATATCTTCTCTGTTGGTAAAACACAAATATGCTTTTAGGCTTTTTTGTGTGTTGTAAAACTATTAATTAACTAAGCTCATGGACAGGCCCTGTAAAAAATAAATGTTACTGTATTAATTTGTTATTCTTTATTAAGTATTGTATGTAAGGTATGAGTAGGCTAGTAGTAGTAGGAGTCAACAACTATACATACCAGTAAGACTCCCTAATCGGGAGATAAGCGACCGTTGGTGGCTTATCTCCACAAATAGGCCAAAAGTTTGTTTTACCAATTATCAAGACATACGGGCAGTTGACAGTTTGCCATGGTTACTCATTGAAGTTGAATCTCCATATATGGAGATAACCTACGCATCACACTAAGTCTGACCTCACCAGCCCATATTTGGGCATGAGCAACTTATGTCTCCATATATGGAGATATGATGACATCACACAGTCCTCAGCCGATGATGTGGCGTGATGTCATACAATACACAAACGAGCCCTACAGTATAAAGGGGCAATTCTTGCCAGGAAAGAAGCATTTCTTCGACTCAGACCTTATCGCCAGGGTTGGCTTATAGCAGCTGTCGGTAGGACCATATATGGATTCTGTTAGTGTGGATCTCCTAACAGGGCATCATCTGGGATACAATCCCTTTTATGCCCATATATGGAGATCCCTAACATAATCCCTTTCATGCCCATATATGGAGATCCCTAACAGAATCCCGTTTATGCCCATATATGGAGATCCCTAACAGCATCCCTTTTATGCCCATATATGGAGATCACTAACAGCTAACAGAATCCCTTTTATGCCCATATATGGAGATCCCTAACAGAATCCCTTTTATGCCCATATATGGAGATCCCTAACAGAATCCCTTTTATGCCCATATATGGAGATCCCTAACAGAATCCCTTTTATGCCCAGTTGGTTGCTAGGGTAAAAAAAACATGGTTGCTATGGTAAACAGTTGGTTGCTAGGGTAAACAGTTGGTTGCTAGGGTAAAACCATGGTTGCTAAGGTGGTTGCTAAGGTACACTAACAGACCAGCAACAACAGACTGTTGCCACAGCAACGTACACAAAGGTTTGTGTACACATGTGGTGTGATGTCATACTGAAGATATATGACATCACACCGTACACAAACAAAGGTGTGACGTGTGACGGACGGACGGCCGGTGGAGGTTTTGGTAGTAAACTGCTCCCTAACGGTCGCAATAATATGGAAATAATATTGTGATTACTCTTGTTTTTTTGTTCAAGTTAAGTACATTACAATAGTCATTATCAACAATTCCACAGGCACTGTAGTATAAAGCATGACTTAAGGTATCGCTGCAAGTCCTCTTTAAAAGTAAAATAGTTGTTATTGTTTTTCTTTACTTTAGTCAAATACTTATGGTGTTTAAATCATGTTTGAAAACTCGTTTGTGCTCCTTGACTTTGGATGACTTGACTGAGACTGAGAGTTGCTGTTTCCACTAGCAATGTGTCATCTTTGGAGATAAGCGACCGTAGGTCACTTATCTCCACAAATAGGGCAAAAATGTGTTTTGCCAAAATCTTCCTGATCCATGTTGATGACATGAGTGTAGACATACTGTGTAGTGATTTTCGTGATTTTAGGGCAAAATCTGTAGGAGCAGTGTCCAAAAATGTGTTTTTAAAAATCGGCCATGGAGGTGGCGCTATATGGGAGAGATTCATGTTGATGGGATGAGTGTAGACATACTGTGTACCGATTTACGTGATTTTAGGGAAAAAATTGTAGGAGCAGTGTCCAAAAATGTGTTTTGCAAGAATCGGCCTCATGGTGGCGCTAGAAGAGGGCCATGTGAGAAATGAGGGGTGGGGTCTCCGCGCCGGCAAGGTGGACGAATAGGTACCGGCCCCGGCTGTCCCGGTCGCTCCTAGCCGGAGTTACGGCATTTTATGTGAGCTGCAGTGTAGGGGGTCCTCCACTGGGGGTGCCACCACTTTTGCATCCGTTCTGGAGCACCAGGAGTCGGTGGTCCCCGGGAATTCCCCGTGAGCAGTCCCGTTGGGGTGGTCATTTGGTCAGTTTAGCACATTTGGTCATTTTTTACATCTGGGGGTCCCCCAGGGACCTGGGGGTCCCTGGAGCTCCGGGGGTCCTTGGAGGTTGTAGTTTGGCAGGTAAGGAGTGTGTGTGCAAAATTTGGCATGGATCGGGGCAACGGTTGCGGAGATATGAGCAGGGCAAGAGTGTGACGTGTGAGGTGTGACAGACAGACTGACGGACTGACGGACTCACTCACAGTTTGTGCAGGGTTTATACCAGTAAGACTCCCTAATCGGGAGATAAGCGACCGTTGGTCGCTTATCTCCACAAATAGGCCAAAAGTTTGTTTTACCAATTATTACACTCTATGTGAACATTTACATCAACAAATCCCAAGTACTATGCAGAACGACCCATTTCAAGTTTTTAATGTACAACAATATTTAGAAAATAGGTCTACAAGCTCACAATGCTACGCATTGTCCTCATCCCTTATATTCCCATAGGTTATATGGAGATCTCAGTGTTTGTCAGTCCTTGTTCATTTATGCCCATATATGGACATCTCTATATCTACTGTAACAGTCCTTGTCCCTTTATGCCCATATATGGAGATCTCTTAACTGTAAGTCCTTGTCCCTTTTATGCCCATATATGGATATTCCTGATGTCATCAGTATATGAACATATATGGGCTTTCTGATATGCCCATATATGGAGATCTCTTAACTGTAAGCCCTTGTCCCTTTTATGCCCATATATGGATATCCCTGATGTCATCCGTATATGCCCATATATGGGCTTTCTAATATGCCCATATATGGAGATCTCTGTATCTCCATATATGGGTATAAAAGGATACTTCAGGTCTGACATCAGGTTTGTTTATATTGGGTTGCTAGGTTTGACATCACAAACTCCATGGGCCATCTGACCTAGAAATCTATATTTGGGCATAGATGACTCATCGTGACCTCATCATGATTTCAATCGCTATAAAAGGACTCTCAGTGACATACACTCTCCACAGATAAAGCAGTCAACCAGCCTACCAGTCAACCCATTCTTTGATTACTTTGTACAACTAGATTAACTTTTCAATGGCATCCCCACTGGAATTGACCGAAATGTACGACAGACAAGTCTGACCTCACCAGCCCATACTTGGGCATGGACAACTTATATCTCCATATACGGAGATGGCCATATATGGAGATACGATGACATCACAGAGTCCACAGCTGATGATGTGGCGTGATGTCATACAATACACAAACAAGCCCTATATAAAGGGGCAATTCTCACCAGGGAAGAGAGCATTCCCCACTAGCTGAGTATCTTAAGATGGTTGGATGTGATGATAAGCTATAAGCTTAGTTGATCCTGGCGATAAGGTCTGAGTCGAGGAATGCTCTCTTCCCTGGTGAGAATTGCCCCTTTATATAGGGCTTGTTTGTGTATTGTATGACATCACGCCACATCATCAGCTGTGGACTCTGTGATGTCAGAGTGATGTCAGACTGATGCGGGGTGATGTCAGACTCACACGTCGACCGCACGTGTGACGTGCGGTCGACCGCACGTGTGACCGACGGACGGCCGGTGGAGGTTTTCATAGTAAACTGCTCCCTGACGGTCGCAACAAGCTGACAGTCCTCGTCCCTTATATTCCCATAGGTTATATGGAGATCTCAGTGTTTGTCAGTCCTTGTTCATTTATGCCCATATATGGACATCTCTATATCTACTGTAACAGTCCTTGTCCCTTTATGCCCATATATGGAGATCTCTTAACTGTAAGTCCTTGTCCCTTTTATGCCCATATATGGATATTCCTGATGTCATCAGTATATGAACATATATGGGCTTTCTGATATGCCCATATATGGAGATCTCTTAACTGTAAGCCCTTGTCCCTTTTATGCCCATATATGGATATCCCTGATGTCATCCGTATATGCCCATATATGGGCTTTCTAATATGCCCATATATGGAGATCTCTGTATCTCCATATATGGGTATAAAAGGATACTTCAGGTCTGACATCAGGTTTGTTTATATTGGGTTGCTAGGTTTGACATCACAAACTCTATGGGCCATCTGACCTAGAAATCTATATTTGGGCATAGATGACTCATCGTGACCTCATCACACGTCGACCGCACGTGTGACGTGCGGTCGACCGCACGTGTGACCGACGGACGGCCGGTGGAGGTTTTCATACCAGTAAGACTCCCTAATCGGGAGATAAGCGACCGTTGGTCGCTTATCTCCACAAATAGGCCAAAAGTTTGTTTTACCAATTATTACACTCTATGTGAACATTTACATCAACAAATCCCAAGTACTATGCAGAACGACCCATTTCAAGTTTTTAATGTACAACAATATTTAGAAAATAGGTCTACAAGCTGACAGTCCTCGTCCCTTATATTCCCATAGGTTATATGGAGATCTCAGTGTTTGTCAGTCCTTGTTCATTTATGCCCATATATGGACATCTCTATATCTACTGTAACAGTCCTTGTCCCTTTATGCCCATATATGGAGATCTCTTAACTGTAAGTCCTTGTCCCTTTTATGCCCATATATGGATATTCCTGATGTCATCAGTATATGAACATATATGGGCTTTCTGATATGCCCATATATGGAGATCTCTTAACTGTAAGCCCTTGTCCCTTTTATGCCCATATATGGATATCCCTGATGTCATCCGTATATGCCCATATATGGGCTTTCTAATATGCCCATATATGGAGATCTCTGTATCTCCATATATGGGTATAAAAGGATACTTCAGGTCTGACATCAGGTTTGATGTTTGGGTTGGGTTGCTAGGTTTGACATCACAAACTCTATGGGCCATCTGACCTAGAAATCTATATTTGGGCATAGATGACTCATCGTGACCTCATCACACGTCGACCGCACGTGTGACGTGCGGTCGACCGCACGTGTGACCGACGGACGGCCGGTGGAGGTTTTCATACTAAACTGCGACCTTACGGTCGCAACTAAACTGCGACCTTACGGTCGCAATAAAGCATGACTTAAGGTATCGCTGCAAGTCCTCTTTAAAAGTAAAATAGTTGTTATTGTTTTTCTTTAGTCAAATACTTATGGTGTTTAAATCATGTTTGAAAACTCGTTTGTGCTCCTTGACTTTGGATGACTTGACTGAGACTGAGAGTTGCTGTTTCCACTAGCAATGTGTCATCTTTATGTTGCACCCTATTGTGTATTGTTTTGCTCGTAGTATTTTAGTATTTTTTCATTTAATTTTTTTGTTAATGAGTGTACAGCACTTTGGTTCAGCGCTTTTGGTTTAAATCGGCTTTATAAAAAAGGGGATTGGATTGGATCGTTGTATTCCAGTTCAAACACTGAATAACTGAAAAATCAACTCAAAAGGCTTCAAAGACCTAGGCCAATGTTAAACAACAAAGGTAACATATCAAACAGTAGGCAGCATCTAGATAATGCCTACGGTTATGTACATTTTCAATTATTATTATTATTATTTTCCACTTACCCAGAACAGAAACAACTGAGACCTCAGACATGTGATATCTTAGAGTTCTGCTATTAAAGGCCTGACAGCTGTAGTTACCACTCTGACCGATCTGAATGTTCATTATAAGTTCAGGTCCAGTGAGAGGAAACAGATTTCCATTCAGAAACCAGTAAAACAGGGCAGCAGGCTTGGAGTCAGCTGAGCAGGACAGAGTGAGTGTTGACCCTTCTTCATAGTAGTCTTTTGAAGGGGAAACCGTCACCTTTGTGTTTTCTGGGCCAACTGTAGATTGTGTATAGCAGAAACCAGCAAAAGAAAAGCCACCAATAGATTATATTTGTAGTTAGTATAAACAAACATGAAGCTGTAGAAGGGCAAGTATTTACTATGCAGCTTTTAAAAATAAAGACAGAACCAACAGGACAAACTCAAAGCAACTGCAAAAAAACTAAATCTGTTTACAGTAAATTAAAGCTCCATACTCTATGGTGTCTTTGCATATAAACTGTATGACAGTGGAAGAGGTTCCAGGAACCTCCAGTGGTCCTTGAGGGGGTTCAAGTTGTGGATTGCTAAAGATTTTTAATAATTTCAAACATTCTTTAAGACATCTTAATGGGGTCCCTGGGACAAAAGCTTATAGTATAGCAGGTTCTTGACCAAATACATATACATTTGGGGGTCCTTTATATGAAAATGTTTGAAAACAACGGCATGATATGAAGTTAGACATGCATGCAGGTTATTAACTCACAGTTGATTTTGAGCTCTACTGGTGGACTGGTTTCACTACTGATGGGATTGAACACACAACACCTGAACGGTCCCTGGTCATAGCGGGTCACACTGACTATGGTGAGAGTGGAGCCTCCATCACCAAGCTGAACTCCCTCACTGGCTGTGACCTCAGAGCTGCCATTGAGCCACAGCCACAGGTAAGAGAGGGAGGAACCAGAGGACACGGAGCAGGTGAGGACTGCTGTGTCACTGAACTCCACATAGTCTGCAGCGTTGGGAGTTATGACTGCATTGGAGACTGGTGCTATTGATGAAAAAGATAATGGTTTTCACTTTGAAGCACCTCATTAAATCAAAATAGTGCATTGATTGATTGATTGAAGAATGTATTAGTAGTTTGCATTAGAAAAAAGTACAGTTTCATGACAGCACAAATCACAGGTACAAGGTCTACTAAAAGGAGATCCTAGAAAGCAAAGGCTTATTTCCACAGGAACCACACTTTATGTATCTCATATAACATTGAAAGACAGATGGATAGAACATCGCACTTTATCTAGGATAACATCAATTTCAAAAGCAGAAAAAGCATAACATCAAATACAATGGCAGAAAAAAGGGGGGGTGGGAGTGTGGGGGCTTAGTCTATTTACAAGTCATTAGTAGCAGCCGCCTGAAGGTGACTTTTCATACCAATTTTGAAGGAGGCTAGGGATTTTCTCTCCTTTAAGGCTTGCGGAAGGGCGTTCCACATGTTGGTGGTATAGCAGGAAAACGAATTAGAGCCTTGTTTAGTGTTAAATCTACGTTGATGATGATTAATGGAGCTGCCTCTGGTGTTGTGATCATGAACATCCTTGACCTTTAGGAAGTAGTTTGTCAGGTACATGGGTATCTTGGAGGTGTAGTGTATCTTGTACACCAGGCCCATTGCTAGATGCTGTACTCTGTCACAGGGGTGCAGCCAGAACAGAGAAATAGGGTGGGCCTGGCAACTTCAGGGTGGGCTCAGGGTGGGACTCTTGCGCACGCGAGAAATTTCTGGATTATTATAATTTTTTTCTGTAAATTATTAGTGTTTTTTGGGGTTAAAACGGGTGCGGGCAGCAGTATCAATGAACAATAATTAACAGGCTAATACAAAGCATTGAGTTCCCTGCTGCACTTCATCCCAACCAGTTTTCGAGTTATACTCCCAGAGCTATGGGGGCCCTACATGGGGGGGGTCATGCACGCGCGCGAAGTGCGCGAGCGCGCCCGCGAAAATTGGCGGTTTTTCGCGGTTTTGATCGCGTTTTTATCGCATTTTATTCGGGTTTCCGCAGGTTTTTTTTTGCTAAACAATCGGGAACGGCACACTACACTTTCCCTTTGCCCCTTTCCACATGCACCAGCCAGCAAGATAGTCTATATAGTAGATGGAATTCTTGGTACCAACACTCCAACAGACAGACAACACCAGTATCATATAATCATTCAGTTCCAAAAGCTTTTCAGTTATCTACTTAATTTTACACCACTGTTCTACTACAGCAAGCATTATGGTATTGCTTCCCAAACGTTTTAGCCCGTGAACCAAGAGAAACTAAACCCAAACAAGTAGAAGTGAAAATAGCCGATCTACAAGTTCACAAGGAGTCGCTTCGCGCTGCGTTGTGAACTTCTAGATCTGCTATTTTCAGGACCCATACAATGTGTCCACAACGCTAGCCAAAACAGTGTTAGCTAGCAGCATAGCATCCATCATTACTCCAACTCTAAAGCCACGACTCACTCACCAATTGTTGACTGAGTGACGATGAGACGAGCAGGACGATGTTTAATGCCTTTATAGCCTACATGGTCTTGTCTTGGTGTTCTGTTATATTCCTTTATGCCTGTGTTGTTAATTTCACCACGAGTCCATCAGGGCGCAAGATACGCACTGACGACAGAGTGGACGACCGTTAAAGGCTCGTCCTATGAAAGCCATTTCCTCTCTGCACAGAAGCGCATTTCAAAACAAGAGTCTTTATTTTATTTTTTTCATCTATACAATCGATCATTCAACATGTTTATTTTGAAATTGTCCTGGAAAATAGTAGCCAAATAGCACCTACATGCCACTGAGAGGTTACGTTTGTGTTGATGAGAGCCAGAGAGCGCAGGGGAGAAAAAAAAAAAAAAAAAAAAGAGACCCCATAGGGGTTTTTGACTATGGGGTCCCAGACTTTATCTATGGGGGCTAAGCCCCCATTGGCCCCCACATAACTCGAACCCTGATCCCAACAACACATTTACAAATATAAACACTCCCCCTCCAAACACACAGCAGCCAACTGCTGCTATAGTGGGAGAAATATGTGAAAAAGGTGTTCACTTCCGGCAGAAAGCGTGAAAATTTGCACCTAGGGGTATTTTTGTGCGCTGAATTCAAAAATTGACGGTCCCAAGCACTTTTCTCAAATTCACTATTCTCTCATTCACTTACCATAGGGTTAGGGTTAGGAAAAAAAGACCCCCCAAAAATCTTCTTTAAGTAGCATGTTAGGGGTCTATCTAGGGGGTTTTCATGTTTCTGAAACCATTTCAAGCATTTGTTTTGCACAAAAAACATTCCTTGGGGAAGAAATGGACCCCACAAACTATGGTTTAGTGATGAGTCATCACTTTTCAAAGTTTTGTTGTGTCCATTTCTCGGAAAGGAATGTTTTTCGTGCAAAACAAATGCTTGCAATGGATTCAGAATCCCGAAAAACACCTAGTTTGACCCCTCACATGCTACTTGAAGAAGATCTTTTGGGGGGTCTTTTTTCCCTAGTATGGTAAGTGAATGAGAGCCACCAGATCCCATGGGAAAAGTGCTTGGGACCGTCAATTTTTGAATTCAGCGCACAAAAATACCCCTAGGTGCAAATTTTCACGCTTTCTGCCGGAAGTGAACACATTTGCCTTTTTTTGTTACATATTTCTCCCACTACTAGTGTAAAAGATGAAATGAAGTACTGTTCATTTATTCATATTAAGCAAGATGATGATCACACAAAAAACACAACAAAAAAAACATTGTATTTAAAGAGAATTTTTTCCCTGCCAGGCCCACCCATAAAAACGCCCCTGCTCCGTTAGCTACTTTGAGCCACCCAAGACCAAAGTTCTTCCTCCAAGTTGAAATGAAGGCAACAATAATTGCGATGCGCAAAAATGATTGAAAGTTGAAGACTTGTTACTGTGGTTCCACAGTTAACAAGCTAACAAAACGTGGGTAACAAAGCATTCAGTCCTTCAGTGTTTGAAATCCAAATAAAACAATCTGCATGATAATGCAAATTCAGAAAGCAAGTGGCTTCCATTGCTGAACAAATTGCGTGATCATACACTAGACAATCATCTCTGTCAGCTACATAAGAGTGTCTATATCCTAGCCTGAAATCAGACGAATCTGCCGGTGCAAAAACAATTGCAGTGATTGAAATTGTCTGGCTATGCGAGGCTATCCATATCCTGGAGATAATTTTAAAATGTATAATCATGTACCCTAGGCAATGCAGGCATACATGAGGCAGTCATTAAGAGGTAGATGTACATACATTTGGAAGATATATGAATGAAAAGTAATGAAAGTAAAATCGTATTTTCCAAATATAATTTTATGGCTTTTGGTGTTTAAAGTTCGATACATTGATAAAGTATGTCAAAGTAAAATGAATAATTAGGTCACATAGGTGATGATGATTTGAGAAAAAAACTTTTTTTGTTTTTGTTTACATATACGTATGCGTACAGGCCAACATATGCTATAACTTGACTATTGTATGTTCACATGTGCAACCAACCAATATTTACTTCCACCTTCAATTCAAAGCTGAGCATGATTGTGCTTTTTCAAATCGGTTTAAGGTTTTTATGTTTTTATGTATGTTTAGGGGTCCAACATGGTGTGTATGTCAAAGTGAGGGTCAAATATATATAGTAGACTAGCTTGTGCTCTAAATAATGATACCAAACATTAATGTGGGTATATTAAAGGAAAATCTAAAGTAGGCAAAAACAGCCAAAGTATAGCCCAGAAGAAGAGTTTTATAATGTCAGTGATGCAAGAACTTTGAATATTATACTTACTGTAGATATTCATATTGGTAGATCCTTCCAGTTTTCCTCCTCCAGCCAGAGTAACACTGACTCTGTATTTTCCACTGTCATTGAATGTCAGCTTTCTGAGCACCAGTGATACAGGAGCTGTATTCAAGGTAATCCTGTCTTCATAGCCTGATCCTATTACAATTGCATCTGTACTAGTTGAGATTATTATTGTGGTCACAACATTTTCATAATTAATAAAAGTCCAATCTACTAATACAAATGGCGTATGTATTGTTGTGTTGAACATCACACTGCCTCCAAATGTTTCATTCAGTAGATTGTCTGGCAGAACTCCTGCTTCATGGCTTAAACCTGTAGAAAACAACTGACAGGTTTTAGGCAGGATTCTGACAAAGTGCACATGTTACATGTACTGTAGCTATTTATTGGAACCATCTTCCTGCATTACAAACCATTACATTTAAAGGTAACTGAAAATGTGCACATACAAAGTTGTTTTTGTATAGCTGGACATGTATTTAATCATTTACAAAGACAAATCTGAAAGTATTGGAAGTCGTAGGCTACTGTAAGTCATCCTATCAAACAATATAACAGCATTCATTTATTTTACCCTTTACAAACAAGGATGAAAGAATCAGCAAGTGCTGCATGTATAATGTTATTGTTATTGATGAAGTGAAAAGTCCTCACCTGAAAGCAATGCCAGGAAGAAGGTCACCACATGCATTTTCATTGTTCTTCTGTGGGTATCAGGTATGCGTGACACAGAACTGAGTATGTGTGTGTCAATGTGATGTTGATCCTCACAAAATATTTTTATATAAAAATACACAATACCGATTGAATCATGTGATGACTAAATTAGTTTTGTCATTCCTTATATCCTTTGATATCCACCATCCTTACACCCTGATACAAAGAAGACATCTGCTGTGCTATGATCAAACTGACCACATTCTGGGAGTCTATTTATTGTCTGATAGCAGAACACTTGCATTGTTTTTAAGAAACTGAGAACTGAGAATGAGTGACCTAATTGTGAAGTTATTTAGTAACAAAAAAGAAAATAAGTGATAAGGCCAAATTTTTATTGTGTCCTAAAAATGGATGACTTATTAGCGATTAGACAATACATTTGTTTTCCTTATGTACAGTAGCTGCTCTTGTGTGCATGCGTGAGTACTGTAGAGGGTTGAAGGGCAGGGTGATAAGGGCCTCCTACATTCCCTATCGTTAGAGTCGCCGGCTGTTGCCCACTGTTAAAACGTAGGCACTGCAGAGCCAGAGAGGCTGCACACATGGGCCCATTTTAGAATCAAGGCCGCAGAGAGTTTGGGGACTGCAGGCAGTGTGCGTGTGTGTGTCTGGGCATCTCATCCACAGAGTATGCCGAGGTCAGGGCAAACAGCAGAACCAGAGGAGGGACGTCATCCCCTCCTACCTACGACGAGCACAATGCCAACGGCCACTTTGTCTACTCTCAAGTTCGGAAGTAAAGACTATCTCAAATGCAGCCTTGCAATTGTGTTACTGTCAGCCGATGTGGGCCATGGCCCATGCAGAGAGATATCTACACCCAAAAGTTCTGTTCCCTTCAAGGGGAAACCTTGAGTTTAGCTGACAGATAATACAAGCATGTTAGCAGTGAACTTCAATACTTGGAAAATCTTTCAGTAGGCATGTTATTGGCTTGGTTTGTTTGATTTTGGTCCAGTTTTGAGACCTAGACCGATTTCTCCAAGCGGTAGTCACAGCTGCAGTAGTCACAGCGACAACGCAACTACACAGCATGTCTCTGGAAAAAGGTCTACAATAAACTTGACTTGACTCCAAAACAATATATGCATTGCTTCACATTCTTCACAGCACTGAAGGACAACACTCTCTATTGTCATGAAGAGTGATGTCACTGCTAGGGGTCAGAGGTTGGGTTAGGATGGATCCAGCAGCATCACTGGTCATTGCGGTTGGCCTTCCCTCATCAATTGGCTTGTCTGGTGGATTTATTGTTGATCCATATAGTCCGGTAGATATAGATGCTTTATAATGTGCTGGTTATTGTTATAAAGAGCTGTGAGTATTTTTAAGTAAGTACCTTATGCTTATAATAATGTATTACAGTGCATGGTATGCATAGCGAATAGCGATTCTAAATGTATTTGGTCAAATACATTAAATTTTGAACTTGTTTCATTTCAATCCAAACAATAAAGTAAGCCTTGCCGAGCCATGAGGCAGGAGCCCATATCTCCTGTTTCTGTAGCGTGAAGCAGCTTGATGTAAAAGTACACCCCCTGGACACAACACTAGCATGCTGCAGGGATTCACCCCCGGTGCCCAGTCTAACCCTTAATGCTGAGTGCCAAGCAGGGAGGATCTCATTTTTTGGTATGACCCAGCCAGTGCATTATTTTCCCCACTATTAATTGTTGTCTATACCACGTGACCAGGGGAGGTAGTAACGTTTTCTGTGCGTCCGCAACTTCCGGAATGTCTAAAAAACATGGGACTGGCTGACAAAATGAGCGATATAAACTCTTCATTTCAACACGCTGCTTCGATTTTCTTTCACGCTTGAGAAGTAAACAGATGAGAGACCGGTATAGGACCTTTACCTTTTGGATAGAATGTTCACAAAAGTTAAGAAGCTTTCGCGAACGGTGGGGCTTTATTTTTTACTACAGACGAGAGGCTGAGCTGTGAGATACGCTATAGCGTTAGCTTCGCACTAGCGCTGGCTGTTTCATTTTGAGAAGCAGTCGCCGTTAACACAGAGAGCGTTACATTTGCCATTTCCTGGGATCGCTACAAGGAAATGCTACTTATATTCAGTGACAATAATGTTAGCCAGCCTGAAACCAGTGTTTGTGGTTTTTAGACAGTGTGTGTAAAGGTTAGTGTCACAGAACTAAAACGTGGCGTGTGTGGACACTGCATCCGGTGGAGAAAGGATACAGAAACATTTCATGTGCGTGTATGTATGTGGGGACCGTACCTATATCCCCAGGTTCTATGTTCCCCAGGTTCTATGTTCCCCATTTACCACCTAAACCTAAACATAACCCTAACCCTAATCTCAGTAAAACCATGCCTAAACCTAACCCTAAACCTAAACCTAAACTTAACCTAAAACTAACGCTGGTGAATGCTAACCTGGTGCATTTTAACCTGTGTAGAACATAGAACCTGGGGGACATAGGGTGGACCCCTGTATGTGTATGTGAAAACATATGGGTGGGTGACGTGACGTAACGTTTTCGCTGTCCTCGGTGTCAAACATGTATAAATAAAAAATATATTTGTCAAAAACCTTCTGAATATTGTGCAGGACATTAAGCTTTATGTGAACTTACTCAAGATTAAAACATTTCATTCCTCATTTCTTCAGAATTTTCAACCAAACATGACAAAACTCATATGGTGTGACTGTCCTGACCTTGTTTCTCAAAGTGGGAACTTGAATAAAACTAAGAAAAAGAATTGCTAAAAATCATTTGAAAATGAATTTAGGCTAAAAAAAAATCTATTTGTGAGCCTATATCTTTTCAAAGTCAAAGCATAATGTTTTCAGTCATTTCTGATCAAAAACATTTTGTCCCCCAAACCAAAATCATTTGGTGTGACACTAGTTTGGACAAATTAAACAGGCAATTATTTGGACACCTATTGGCTAGAGAGGTCCTTCTTCTGTAAGGCTATTCAGCACTCCCAGCACAACTGCAAGACAGGTGTCTGAGGTGAGTTATTATTTTAACATTTTCATGAAATGCCATCTTGTTGAAACTTTGACAAACTCACCACTTTGGATGTCTGTTGGTGTGACACCTTTTCATTAAAAAAAGCTTAAGTTATTTGAAGTTTTGGTCATATTTCCATGTAGATCTAGGTTGCTTTGTTATAGCTAGCATGCTGTTAGCATGCTAATGTGTACATAGTAGCCTCAAGGTAAACCTAAATGCAGAAAACGTAATATGGTGTGACACTTAATCATAATGGTGTGACATGTCTGCTTGTCACGCCATATGACTTGATTGTCACACCATATGATTTATGTAAGCAATTTACCCCGAGTGAGAGGACATTATGCTCTGATAATGTCCTGTGTGAGGGGGTGATCGGACGAGGCGAAGCCTCACACAGGACATTATCAGAGCATAATGTCCGACCCCGAGTGGTAAATAGCTTTTCTACCACTTTTTTCCGTATACATGAAAGAAAACACATAGTTGTAACTTGCAAGGATATTAAGTTACAATCATTATTGCCTATAAAACTTCCGCGACGACAGCAAATAGTTCCACAAACAACATCTTCTACTCACCACCAGATGACGCCAACTCCATGCAGAGAAAGATGTCTAGCATACAGCTAAGCTAACGTCAGTTAGAAGGACCGTTCCGGCCGTAAATAGAGGCTGTTCGCTTCCAGAAAGGCATAGGTTCAGAGAAAAGGGGCTTTAAAGTTGGCGGATTGCATTGGATCCAAATAAATCGGCGACGTCGTACGCACGTTAGTAAACATAGGACCGCTACGACCGTCATATGTTGGTTGGGGGAAAGGTGTTCCGACTACCTCCTGAAGTCCCCGGATGTACACTGAGGCGCATTGATCTCGTCCTCACACAACTGCGGCGGTTGTTCTGCCATAACCTCCGGAATTTAGCCAATCAGAATCCAGTATTTGAACATGTGACTAGAAAAAGTGGTAGAAACTGTATTTAACTACAGATATAACAATAAATAACAAAGTTCCATGTTTCTTTTGTACATTTAAACATTTGTTTTAAACATTTTTACATAAAATGTAATTTAGCTTCATTCAGTGATACTTCAAATTCATCAGACAGAGCAGAAACCCCTTCACAGAAACCTTAACATATTGTTTCAATCTAAACAATATTTTCTCTTTGTCTTAAACTATACATTCCATTTTCTTTTGTCAGCTGGAAAATGACAAGTGCTGAGAGAACGAGAAAGTACAGGGAGAAACTAAACAATGACCCAGCAAGGAGAGAGGAGCCAAAGGGGCGAGACTGCATTTTCTACGAAGAGCAGGAGGTTGTCTGTGGCATAGCAGAACCGCAACAAGGCAGCCGGTTTGCTACCCTCACCAAATACGACTGGCTGATGTACAATACAGTCTAAATGTATAATCTAATCTGATCTAATACTTTTGTACTTTCACTCACTGGACTGGACAGTGGACAGTGTTAAGGTAGGACCCGAGACAAAACTAGCGAAAATAGCTGATCTACAAGCTCTCAACACGTTGTGCTGCGAGAGCTTGTAGATCAGCTATTTTCGGAGTTGCGCAACCCAGCACTCTTTAGCTAGTGGAGATGTGGTGTAATGTCATGGTTCCTAATTACATTTGTTCAACACAAAATGCTGTGTTCAAGTTCAGGAGACTTCGGAAAAAAGCAATTTACCTGAATGCTGAGTTCTGTTTCCACTAATTGGTGTTAATAAAATGTTGCCTTGGCTCCAAGTGTGGCTATGCGCCTTATTGTCTCTTTAGGATCCTTCTGCCGTGGGCCGGCAGAAGACTTAGGTGTGCGTAGCATTCCTGTGCACATCCTCATCATCCATCTACTACTACAATTCTTTCTTATCCCATGTTAAAGCCCTACAATAATATCCTGTTCAGAAATATTAAGGCCATGTTATCCTGGGTAATTGTTTAATCAATCAGTAAAGTTCAGTACTCACTAATAGGTAGGTTAAAACACAGTTTGCTTTGACACATGAAGATATGATCATACGGTGTGACACTAAATCATTTGGTGTGACATTCCAAATAGTGAAAAATCATACCTTTATTAATGATTAAACCAAAAAATGTTTATGGATTACATAGAGAATATTATCAGGAAGAGTCACAAATATTTGTGTAATTTTAGAGAAAGTTTTGACAGAATACATTTAAAATATGTTGTAAGATCATGAACATGGGCCTCACACAGAGTGTCGATTATGAAAAAAATATACAGATATAATTAATTTTCAAAAAACTATAGTGGATCACTGGTTAGTTATGATAAAGGACTTTGATAAAGTGAGTAACTTAAGAAGGATGTACTCCATTTTCATTTTATGAACAATTATTTTCATGTCACACCATATGACGATTTTAGGCACAAGTACAACAAACTGCTGAATAAAGTCTGATTCCAATAAAATATCTAAAAACAAAATGTATTTCCATAAGGTTGAGAGAGAGTAGAACAAAAGTAAATAACTTTTATGCCTGCAATTTAAAGTTTTTTTAAAAACACATTTTTTGGGGCGTCACGTCACTGACCCATATACCGGTAGATACATTTCTTGGTAACTTCAAGAAATCATCTATTGTTGTCTCCCTGAATTACAGTGCAATACGCAGATGTGACTTATAAGGATTGGAATGTGACCTGAGGGCAGCATTCAATTTCATTGGTCCTCGCGCCTGGCCAATCAGTAGCAGTTGGAGGCGGGGCGGGAGGCGGGTTCAATGCAATTTTGAATTGTTCAGCGGCAGCCATCTTTGTATCACAGTCAGTCAGTCAGTTAGTCTGCTCCTGCTGCCTTCAGTGCAAGTCTACTACTACACTAAACTATTAAAATCTTCACTACTCGCTAAGCTGCCTAAGCATATTGCTTCATCTGCAAGGTAAGACTTTTAAATATGAATTTGTTGATGTTTGCTAGAACTACATTTAGAAGGTTTGCTAGCTGACTAACTTAGCAAGGTGTTGATTTCATTTAGCTAATGTTAGCCACTGTAGCTTAGCCTTGTTACCATAGATAGTCTGCTATGTTGAAACTAGCTGTTCCAACTCTGCCTTGAATTGTAATGTAATTAAATCATTTTCAAATGTAGCAACCTAGCAGGTTGTTAATGTTAACATTTTCAAACATAGCTAGCAAGCTACTGTTGTTAGCTAATGCAGCTTGGCCTTGTTACATAGCTACTCTGTTGAAATTAGCTGTTCAAACTGCCTTGAATTGCAATGTTATATAAATCATTTTAGTGTTGAGGCGCCTCAGTGCGGCTGCAGAGTTCATGTGCAACCTCTTCCAGAGAGAGATAGAGACACTAGAAACTAGTGTCTCTATCTCATTGCCCTCAGGGCAGCATTTTAACATTGGTATATGCATATCATTTAAGCTGCCCTCAGACCAGCATTGACTAACTGCCCTCAGAGCAACATTTTAACATTGGTCTATGCATGTCATTTAGGCTGCCCCCAGAGCAGCATTGCTCTTTGCATATCATTTAAGCTGCCCTCAGAGCAGCATTGACAAAGTGCCCCCAGAGCAGCATTTTAACATTGCTCTTTGCATATTATGTAAGCTGCCCTCAGAGCAGCATTGACCAACTGCCCTCAGAGCAGCATTTTAACATTGGTCTATGCATGTCATTTAGGCTGCCCTCAGAGCAGCATTGACAAAGTGACCCCAGAGCAGCTTTGCTCTTGCTCTTTGGTATGTCACATAAGCTGCCCTCAGAGCAGCATTGACAAAGTGCCCTCAGAGCAGCATTGCTCTTGCTCTTTGGTATGTCACATAAGCTGCCCTCAGAGCAGCATTGACAAAGTGACCCCAGAGCAGCATTGCTCTTGCTCTTTGGTATGTCACATAAGCTGCCCTCAGAGCAGCATTGACAAGGTGCCCTCAGAGCAGAATTTTAACATTGGTCTATGCATGTCATTTAGGCTGCCCTCAGAGCAGCATTTTAACCTTGGTCTATGCAAATCATTTAGGCTGCCCTCAGAGCAGCATTGACAAAGTGCCCCCAGAGCAGCATTTTAACATTGCTCTTTGCATATTATGTATGCTGCCCTCGGAGCAGCATTGACCAACTGCCCTCAGAGCAGCATTTCAGCAATGCTATTTGCATATCATTTAAGCTGCCCTCAGAGCAGCATTGACTAACTGCCCTCAGAGCAGCATTTTTAGATTGGTCTATGCATCTCATTTAAGCTGCCCTCAGAGCAGCATTGACTAACTGCCCTCAGCGCAGCATTTTAACATTGCTATTTGCATATCATTTAGGCTGCCCTCAGAGCAGCATTGACAAAGTGCCCTCAGAGCAGCAACTTAAAATTGGTCTATGCCTATCGTTTAAGCTGCCCTCAGAGCAGCACTGACAAAGTGCCCACAGAGCAGCATTTCAGCATTGCAATTTGCATATCATTTAAGCTGCCCTCAGACCAGCATTGACTAACTGCCCTCAGAGCAACATTTTAACATTGGTCTATGCATGTCATTTAGGCTGCCCTCAGAGCAGCATCTTAACATTGGTCTATGCATGTAATTTAAGCTGCCCTCAGAGCAGCATCTTAACATTGGTCTATGCATGTCATTTAAGCTGCCCTCAGAGCAGCATTTTAACCTTGGTCTATGCAAATAATTTAGGCTGCCCTCAGAGCAGCATTGACAAAGTGCCCCCAGAGCAGCATTTTAACATTGCTCTTTGCATATTATGTATGCTGCCCTCGGAAGCAGCATTGACTAACTGCACTCAGAGCAGCATTTCAGCAATGCTATTTGCATATCATTTAAGCTGCCCTCAGAGCAGTATTTACTAACTGCCCTCAGAGCAGCATTTTTAGATTGGTCTATGCATCTCATTTAAGCTGCCCTCAGAGCAGCATTGACTAACTGCCCTCAGAGCAGCATTTTAACATTGCTATTTGCATATCATTTAGGCTGCCCTCAGAGCAGCATTGACAAAGTGCCCCCCAGAGCAGCATTGCTCTTTGAATATCATTTAAGCTGCCCTCAGAGCAGCATCTTAACATTGGTCTATGCATATCATTTAGGCTGCCCTCAGAGCAGCATTGACAAAGTGCCCACAGAGCAGCATTTTAACATTGCTCTTTGCATATCATTTAAGCTGCCCTCAGAGCAGCATTGACTAACTGCCCCCAGAGCAGAATTGCTCTTTGCATATCATTTAAGCTGCCCTCAGAGCAGCATCTTAACATTGGTCTATGCATATCATTTAAACTGCCCTCAAAGCAGCATTTTAACATTGCTCCTTGCATATCATTTAAGCTGCCCTCAGAGCAGCATTGACAAAGTTCCCTCAGAGCAGCAATTTAACATAGGTCTGTAACTTTGACAGTGTACAAATGGAACCAAATGGACCTGTTAGGGTCCATTTGGTTCCATTTGTACATTGGAACCAAATGGTTCCTGAGGTCAGGTTTCAGCGGTTAACAGCAGCAGGCTGTTGCCGTTCTGGTGTGAACAGATCTTTGCACTTTTGTTTTTGTAAAAATGTTTGGTGTGAACTTAATTCCACTCTCATACATTCATATAGGTTGACGGAGGAGGGGGTTCAAGCATCAGACTGCTGAGGACCTTAATCACCAACAGCAGACTGCAGGGAGAGCATACAAGACCATTCTTGGGCCAAGTCCCATTGTACTGTTTACGGTGCCTGACGAGGTTTAGGGTCCAGCTCCCATATCCTGAGGTCCTCCTACAACTGCATCCTTCCTGACAGGTGGAATCCTCGTGTGGTACTGGTACGGGAACTGTACTGCTCTTCAGTGCGGTCAGCTCAGCGGGCAGTTGGAGATTAGCTTCCTTTCCTCCATGGAATATATGAGAGGCGATGCATGGCCAAGGCTGAACAGATTGTGGGGGACTTCTGTTCAGGCAAGCGGTACCTTAGCCTTTCCATCCGCTCCAAAAGTACATTCTTCCTGGCTGCCATCAGCCAAATGGACAAACATTGAACACTACATGCCCTGGACTAGGTGGCTATGTGGCCTTTTGTCTGTGGCTTATGTTTGGCCAGATTAATTAAACCTTGTTAGTAATAAAGTATGAAAGAATGAATGTCTCTCCAGCCTTACAGGAAACCTGTTGATTAAAGGTTGAAAATACTTCATAAGTCCATTGAAATGTAAATAAATAGTGTTTGCCCTGTGCATGTATGAATAGTAAAAGAGAGTGTTACCATGAAGCAGCAATGAAAGTTTAACATGGGAGAGAAAGACAAAATGTTATCAGATGCAATAAGACGAGTCTCTCTCTCTGTCTGTCTTTCTGTCTATTTGTACACAGTCAAAGTTACAGACTTGTAGGTCAATTTAGACCCCCATAAAGGAACCTAGAGAGTCCCTGAAATACACTTTGAGAACCACTGATATAGACTATTTAAGCAGATTTTTTACCTTTAACCTTGGAAGAGGAAAGAAGACAGCTTGACAATGATGTTGTGATATGAGACCATTATCTGTACTGTAACAAAATGGAATGTTTAAGAACCACTGCTCCAGTGAAGTGAGGTTTTCAGTGTTAATAATTGTTTTAAAACTATAATTGATTTAAAATTGGAATTCTGGTATGACACTGTAAATGATGTTTACAATAAAAAATGATTTCTATCATTTGTATTAAAGTTAGTGTTGAAAACATTAAATAATGATTCTGCATGCTTCATATATGGCCACACTGCAAGACACTTGCAAATAGACCACATGAGCCCATATCTGGGAATGCCCATATGTGTCAATCTCTATCTCTCTATGATGTCAGACGGTCAAAGTTGATCCTATGCCAAAGCTCCAGTGCCCAGCAGTCTGCAGTCTGAGCAGTCACCCAGGCGGGTGCGTGCACACGACCATTTGCACGTGCCCTCGCCCTTAGGGCATCTTACTAGTAAGGTATTATGATACTTTACCTTATAAAGTATCATGAGTATGTTTTGGATTTTAGTTACTCAAATTATACAGCATTATAAATAGATTAAATGCATTGTAAGTATATTTGTGAAGCTTTATAGATGGGATGCAAAGCAAGTGTAGCCAACAATGACTGTAGTCTCCTAAGGTCATAATACGTTCTACCAAAGACTGATATGTTATCTGAGACCAGATGAGTGAGTCATGTTCTTATGGGTACCAAGCTCGATTATGCGCTGGCCTGGTCATCAATATGTCCGTACCTGGACAAATGTGTCCATGGCAAAGACCTGTCCTTCTCCGTGCCAAATATTTAGATTTTCTATGGATGACCTGCTTCATCCCTATGCTTCTGTACAGGCCCATATTATATAGAGATAATGTGGTTATTTTTTGTTTCTAAACACTTTAGAAAGTCAGACTGTTAGCTGTCTGACTGACAGTATGAGTATATAGAATGATGGAGGCTAAACCAGTTTGAATACGACCATCATGTTAGCAATGACGATAAAAGAAGACTAGAGACTGGAACACAACCACCCTAAGGACTACAAATCATGGATTATCATCTAGACCTGCTGCACAATATGAAATAGAGCTGCTACCTTTAAAGGACACAATGCGACATAGCTCTGTTTACACACTGCTGTACCCCCGACAACTGTATATACAGTATGTTCCCCATTGTCAACAGTTTTGGCAATGTAAATGTATGTTTTCTCATGTAAATAAAGCAAACATCAATACTGTATATTGAACAAAACTGGCTAACCCCTTAAACCCTACCCAGTTTTAATCCCTCTTCCATAATTGGGTTGATCAATGCTTTAATGTCCTTATAAAGTTTTAAACTAGGACAGCATTGAGGACCGTGACAGTGTCCAATATTGTGGGGCTGTCATTGACGTTATTATTGCCCATACAGTATATGGAACATGAAGTGTTACAGAGAGACAGAATGACAGACAGACCATAATATAATATCTTCCTCAGAGTTATGGGGGTCCTATTGGACTGATTATTAGAGGTTTGCATAGGAAAAGGTACAGTTTCATGAAGGTACAGTTCACTGGTACAAGGTCAACTAAAAGGAGATCATAGAAAAGCACTTGGCTTATTTACACAGGAAACCATTGAAGTATCTCATATACTCATTGTTGTAATACCTATTATCGTGGAAGATAATAACAAAGAGATAAATCAGTAGCACGACCAGTATGTTATAGATAAAACATCAGTATTCTAGCAAAATAGTATAAATATGAAGCCATTATCAATAATTATCGGTATAATGAAGGTTTACAGTACATTACTCTTTTTGTGCTTTGTGTAGCAATGTTTCTCATGCGTGTGAGGAGGAGTCAGTTATATTAAAGTTATAGTTTTACCCAATTACCCAATAAAGCATGCAAATGATAGAAATCATTTTTTTATTGTAAACATTGTGGTCATTTACAGTGTTCACAGAAATACATCAGAATCAACTGTCATACCAGAATTACAATTTTAAATCAATTATAGTTTTAAAACATCTATTAACACTCAAACCTCACTTACTTCACTGGAGCAGTTGTTCTCAAACATTCCATTTTGTTACAGTACGGACAATAGTCTCATATCACAACATTGTCATTGTCAAGCTGTCTTCTTTCCTCTTCCAAGGTTCAAGGTTAAAAAAAAAACTAAGCTGCTTAAATTTGTCTATACAGTGGTTCTCAAAGTGTATTTCAGGGACTCTCTATGTTCCTTTATGGGGGTCTAAATCGACCCTTACACGTCTGTAACTTTGACAGTGTACAAATAGACAGAAAGACACAGAGAGAGAGAGAGAGATACTGGTCTTATTGCATCTGGTAACATTGTCTTTCTCTCCCATGTTAAACATTCTTTGCTGCTTCATGGTAACATTCTCTTTTACTATTCATACATGTACAGGGCAAACACTATTTATTTACATTACAATGGAATTATGAAGTATCAACCTTCAATCAACAGGTGTCCTAGTAAGGCTGGAGAGACAACAAGGTTTAATTAATCTGGCCAAACATAAGCCACAGACAAATGGCCACATAGTGACTGGAGGGAAGGAAGCTAACCTCCAACTGCTCGCTAAGCTGACCACACTGAAGAGCAGTACTAGCTCCCGTACCAGTACCACACGATGATTCCACCCGTCAGGATGCAGTTGTAGGGGGACCTCAGGATATGGGAGCTGGACCCTAAACCTCGTCAGGCACCGTAAACAGTACAATGGGACTTGGCCCAAGAATGGTCTTGTATGCTCTCCCTGCAGTCTGCTGTTGGTGATTAAGGTCCTCAGCAGTCTGATGCTTGAACCCCCTCCTCCGTCAACCTATATGAATGTATGAGAGTGGAATTAAGTTCACACGAAACATTTTTACAAAAACAAAAGTGCAAAGAACTGTTCACACCAGAACGGCAACAGCCTGCTGCTGTTAACCGCTGCAACCTGACCTCAGGAACCATTTGGTTCCAATGTACAAATGGAACCAAATGGACCCTAACAGGTCCATTTGGTTCCATTTGTACACTGTCAAAGTTACAGACCTATGTTAAATTGCTGCTCTGAGGGAACTTTGTCAATGCTGCTCCGAGGGCAGCTTTAATGATATCCAAGGAGCAAGGTTAAAATGCTGCACTGAGGGCAGTTAGTCAATGCTGCTCTGAGGGCAGCTTAAATGATATGGAAGGAGCAATGTTAAAATGCTGCTCTGAGGGCAGCTTAAATGATATGCATAGAGCTATGTTAAATTGCTGCTCTGAGGGCACTTTGTCAATGCTGCTCTGAGGGCAGCTTAAATGAAATGCAAAGACAAATGTTAAAATGCTGCTCTGAGGGCACTTTGTCAATGCTGCTCTGAGGGCAGCTTACAAAATATGCAAAGAGCAATGTTAAAATGCTGCTCTGGGGGCAGTTTGTCAATGCTGCTCTGAGGGCAGCCTAAATGACATGCATAGACCAATGTTAAGATGCTGCTCTGAGGGCAGCCTAAATGACATGCATAGACCAATGTTAAAATGTTGCTCTGAGGGCAGTTAGTCAATGCTGGTCTGAGGGCAGCTTAAATGATATGCAAATTGCAATGCTGAAATGCTGCTCTGTGGGCACTTTGTCAATGCTGCTCTGAGGGCAGCTTAAACGATATGCATAGACCAATGTTAAGGTGCTGCTCTGAGGGCACTTTGTCAATGCTGCTCTGAGGGCAGCCTAAATGATATTCATAGACCAATGTTAAAATGCTGCTCTGAGGGCACTTTGTAAATGCTGCTCTGAGGGCAGCCTAAATGACATGCATAGACCAATGTTAAGATGCTGCTCTGAGGGCAGCCTAAATTACATGTATAGACCAATGTTAAAATGCTGCTCTGAAGGCAGTTGGTCAATGCTGCTCTGAGGGCAGCTTACATAATATGCAAAGAGCAATGTTAACATGCTGCTCTGAGGGCACTTTGTCAATGCTGCCCTGAGGGCAGCTTAAATGATATGCAAAGTGCAATGCTGCTCTGGGGGCAGCCTAAATGACATGCATAGACCAATGTTAAGATGCTGCTCTGAGGGCAGCCTAAATGATATTCATAGACCAATGTTAAAATGCTGCTCTGAGGGCACTTTGTCAATGCTGCTCTGAGGGCAGCCTAAATGACATGCATAGACCAATGTTAAAATGCTGCTCTGAGGGCACTTTGTCAATGCTGCTCTGAGGGCAGCCTAAATGACATGCATAGACCAATGTTAAAATGCTGCTCTGAGGGCACTTTGTCAATGCTGCTCTGAGGGCAGCCTAAATGACATGTATAGACCAATGTTAAAATGTTGCTCTGAGGGCAGTTATTCAATGCTGGTCTGAGGGCAGCTTAAATGATATGCATAGACCAATGTTAAAATGCTGCTCTGAGGGCAATGAGATAGAGACACTAGTTTCTAATGTCTCTATCTCTCTCTGGAAGAGGTTGCACATGAACTCTGCAGCCGCACTGAGGCGCCTCAACACAACAAAATGATTTAAATAACATTGCAATTCAAGGCAGTTTGAACAGCTAATTTCAACAGAGTAGCTATGTAACAAGGCCAAGCTGCATTAGCTAACAACAGTATTTTGCTAGCTATGTTTCAAAATGTTAACATTAGCAACCTGCTAGGTTGCTACATTTGAAAATTATTTAATAACATTGCATTTCAAGGCAGAGTTTGAACAGCTAGTTTCAACATAGCAGACTATCTATGGTAACAAGGCTAAGCTACAGTGGCTATCATTAGCTAAATGAAATCAACACCTTGTTAGTCAGCTAGCAAACCTTAGCCTAATGAAAGTTTCGAAATGTAGTTCTAGCAAACATCAACAAATTCATATTTAAAAGTCTTACCTTGCAGATGAAGCAATATACTTAGGCAGTGTAGAGAGTAGTGAAGATTTTAATAGTTTAGTGTAGTAGTAGGCTTGCACTGAAGCAGTAGCAGGCTTTCACTGAAGGCAGCAGGAGCAGACTAACTGACTGACTGACTGACTGTGATACAAAGATGGCTGCCGCTGAACAATTCAAAATTGCATTGAACCCGCCTCCCGCCCCGCCTCCAACTGTTACTGATTGGCCAGGCGCGAGGACCAATGAAATTGAATGCTGCCCTCAGGTCACATTCCAATCCTTATAAGTCACATCTGCGTACAGCACCGTCGCTGTCGGGTCCAAAACTGTTACTTTTAAGGATTCTAATTCAAAAACAGCAAAAGTAGCAGATTGACAAGCTCGAAGGATCTGCTACTTTTGATGCACTGTAGTCAAGTAGGCTGTTAATTTACAAAACACACAAAAAGATGAAATATGGAGATTTGCCCGACAGCAACGATATGCAGTCTATAGTCACTTTCATATTATATAATACAAAATAAAGGTACATTTTACTCTGGCGTTAAGTGTAAAATACAAATCAGTTCTTTATGGGTTATACAAGTGAAGACTACAATAATTGCCAGAAAAGTAGCGGATACAGTGGGTGGCTATAAGCCTTGCACAGTAAATAGAAACCAAAACAGGCTTGTGTTTAACTTCAAATGTAATTGTTGTACTTTATAATCGTTTAATGTTAATCAAAAGAACACATTTTCTACATTATCTAATTGTGTTGACTAATTGCAAATTAAGTAATGCAGATCTAAACACTAATTTAACTCCTGAGAGCTTAAAATGAAAACAATTCGGCCATTTGAAAATAGCAGATCTACAAGCTTGACGCATTGTGAGCTTGTAGATCTGCTAATTTGAAGTGGGTATAATGTAGGCTATGTTTTGCAATAATAATAATGTAAATCTAGTAAAGTTTTAAAATAATTGTAGTGGAGTAAAAGTACAATATTTGTCTCTGAGATGTAGTGGTCAGTGGAGTATAGTAAAATTACTGACATTTTTAAATACTCAACTAAAGTACAAATAACTAAACATTTTACTTAAATACTGTACTTAAATGTAGTTTATTTAGTGTATCTAATTTAGGTCGTTGACAGCTAACTTGTGGGGGTGGTTTGACTTGGAGGGAGTGATTTAGGGGTGTAAATAAGTACCTATTGTCCCTCCCATTGTCTCACCCACTTCTGGCTGGCCAGAGGTGTCAAAATGTTTCTAGTTTTCAAAAGGCTTTTTCACATCTTTGGTTTTTATATGTTTCATATGTCCATAACGTCTTCAAATATTTTCCAAATTCAACAAATGATACTACATCATATGAAAGCTTAGATTCTTGTACAGATAATCTGCACAAAAATGAAAAATGACAAATGCAGAGTTAAGGCACAAAGCACCAGGTCACAGTGAGGAGTATAGAGTGCCCTGACATTCCCCCTTGTTACTACCTCTTAAATTATCCACGTAAGCCCAATAAAATTAGTTTTATGATGGATAGTAAAACTAGACAATCTACGAGCGCAGAACTGAGTTGATCATAATTTCAATATAAAAATATAATACAGATGGAATCATGTGATGACTAAATCAGAATTGCCGTTCCATGTATCCTTTGATATCCACCACCCTTACAGATTGATATAAAAAGATATCAGACGCTGTGTTGATATAATCACACTGACCACATTCTGGATGTCAATTTATTGTCTGATAACAGGCAATAATGCAAGCGCATTATAAAAATTCAATGTGACCCAATTGTGACCTAATTGTGAAGTTAATCTGTAACGCAAAAGGGAACAGTTGATAAGGCCAAAATGATATTGTCACAACAAACAACCAAGCAATAAAAAAACAAAACATTATCAACAGAATAAACGATCTACTGCAGTAGAGGTACCAATTAAAGTCAAATACTGGAGTCCTAAGAAAAACACTTAACATAAAGGTGTACTGTGTGTTGAGATTGAGAGATTTGAAGGAGAGCACTAATTTTGCTAGTCTCAGATCCTCACAAAGCCTATAGGGCCCGGGCCGCAAAAGCCAGATCACCTCCAGTAGCGATTGGCAGGTTTCAGGAGCCAAGAGCCAAGAGAGCCATGAGGATCTAAGGCTGTGCCCTATTAAGGGCTCCAGCATAATATACTTGGGAGCCTGTAGGGCTTTAAAAGTGATAGTAAAATATTAAAATAGCTTCTGAAGCTCACAAGCAGCCAGTGGACAGCAGGCAGCCAGACTGATATAGCCACGCTTCTTAGTAGGCCTATTTGTTAACAATCTTGCGTAGAGTTATGAACAATGGAAGGACTTTATTTTGGCAATATTTCTAAGCTGTGAAAGTAACACGATTGGACAACTCTTGTTACTTGTTGGTTGAAGGAGAGATGGGATGGCATGAGTGATATTGGAGGATAATATGCCATGTTCTGAATGGAAGGGGTGAATGGTGATATTGTGACTTGTGAGGGCCAAAACAAATTGGGATCACTAAATACATCCATTTGTATAAGTAATTTACAAATAAAAGCAAGGACTCATCAACACAATATCATCCAATTATTTAAGTTAAATGTTTAAGTCAGTGGTTTTCAACCTGTTTCATATCAAGGTCCATTATTTATTCTGCATTTTAATATTTTGTTATCATTGGATAAGATTTTCCCCACATGCTGTATTGATGTTATGAGAGCTAACAGGCAAATTTGACCAAAATAATAATTCTTCTATGTTCTCTAATAGTGTAAACTCATACATTAAGTAATGCAGATGTTAAACAAAAATTAAATAATAATTTAACTCTCTAAGCGTAAAATGAAACCAAATAGACCTGTAAGGGTCCATTTGGTTTCATTTACACCCTCAAGAGTTAAGGGGATTGCACACGGTACGCGGTCACCGCCTCCTAGCAATTCATTTTCAACGGGAGGCGGGCGGCTTTTTCAGCCGCGCAGCGAAGTTTTGGGGCGGCGAGGCGAGCGGGCGCAGTCCCGTGAAAATCCCCGCGAGCGTGCTCGTTTGTGCATGCGTACGCGGGCGGTGAGAGATGGATTGTGTTCATCTTTGTGAAATACCGCGCAGCGTTTACTCAAAGAGCGAGTGTGTTTGTGTATCACCGCGGCGCGGTCCTCGCAGATATTTCACAAAGATGAACACAATCCATCTCTCACCGCCCGCGTACGCATGCACAAACGAGCACGCTCGCGGGGATTTTCACGGGACTGCGCCCGCTCGCCTCGCCGCCTCTAAACTTCGCTGCGCGGACGAAATAGCCGCCCGCCTCTCATTGAAAATGAATTACTAGCAGGCGGTGACCGCGTACCGTTTGGAATCCCCTTTAAAGATATATACAGTATGGCGCTCTACAGACGGACAGCGGTTGCCGCCGGGGCTCCCGCTTGGATCTGCGAGGACCGCGCCGCGGTGATACACAAACACACTCGCTCTTTGAGTAAACGCTGCGCGGTATTTCACAAAGATGAACACAATCCATCTCTCACCGCCCGCGTACGCATGCAAAAAACGAGCACGATCGCGGGGATTTTCACGGGACTGCGCCCGCTCGCCTCGCCGCCTCTAAACTTCGCTGCGCGGACGAAATAGCCGCCCGCCTCTCATTGAAAATGAATTACTAGCAGGCGGTGACCGCGTACCGTCTGGAATCCCCTTAAAGTCCATTTCATTACACACATCATTTAGCTGGGGACCACCTGTAATCCCCTCAAGTAATCCCCTCAAGGACCCTCTGAAGACCCCTGCAGCAGGTCTGGAAGAAAATAGTGCCTACCTGCTCTGAAGACTCTAGACTGAAGACAAGATTATTTCACCACTAGAGGGAGAGATAATGCATGAGTTTGACAGTGTGGAAGGGGCAGTGAGGCAGTGAGGTGCACAGTTATGTATTTCCTCAATACAGGATTGTGTCGCTTTCATCTGTTGCCACCAGAGCTGATCGGAAGATGATTTCCTTACTTTTTATTTTCGTGCTCCCTGTGCTTTTGGCTTTTACAGGTAAGTGAATATTGAACTAAAAAGCCCTGTCTGTTTTCACTTGCCAAAATGTCTCTTAGCCTGTAACATTTTAGTAATTAAATGTAATATGAATTAATAGTGTGCAGGAAACTGACAATTACTTTGTGTCAATAACGATCTAACTACTGTGTAGGCTATTTTTGTGTATTTGTTTTTGTGTATTTTATCTGAAGTTTAATATCAGAAATATGTTAACCTGCTTTCTTGTCATAAAAATTCACTGTAAGTGAGCTACAAGATAGCATGTCAGAAATACACAAATATTGAAATATATACTAGTAAGGGCGGCCATATATGGATTATGTTAGTGTGGTTCCCCTAATAGGGCATCATCTGAGAATGCTGATATATGGATTTTTATTTTATTTTATCCTTTATTAATATATATAATATCTGACCAGTTATCCATATATGGATATGATACCCTATATGGAGATATGGGCATATTGGTTGGATTGGCAGTTCTACAAACAAAATGTTGTTTCATACAACTGTACATTGCATAAGTACTGTAACGCCAGGGAAGTAACGGCATGTCTCACGGCCCAGAGGGCTGTGAGACCCCAGACATGCTTATTCCATTACTCATTATGTGAAAGTCCTATGACGTCTGACATCATACTGTACATACAATTCCTTTTATGCCCATAAATTGAGATCGCTCAACCAATCATCAAGGACGATGATACACAAAAGAAGAAGAAGTAGAACCAACAGTGTGCTGTGAGACCCCAGACATGTACGTCTGTGCTTGCAGTATCTGTCTCTCAGTCCTTGTCCCCATGGGCATAAAAGGGATTCTATTAGTGTGGTTGCCCAAACGGCATCATCTGAGAATTAAATGTAGAGGTCAGCTCCATATATGGAGATCTAGGTGATGATCCAGTCATCTCCATGTATGGATATCCATGGGTTTGATCTTTGATGAGGTGATGTCACGTGATGTCACAATGTCAACAGAATTGAGGCGTTACAGAATCACGGACGTACCGGTACTGACAAGATGTGCCCGTTTTCTTATCTGCTTGATTGTCCCACAATTATGATCAATCCTGCCTAAACCTGTAACATATGTCCTCCAGGTTTAATCCATGGATCAGGAGTTCTACCAGATACTTTGAATGGAGAACTGGGAGGGAGTGTGGTGATCAACACCACAATAAGTCCACAAGACCAACCATTTTTACTAATAGACTGGACTTATTTTAATGGAACAGAACAGAGAGTAATAACAGCTGGTAGCCCTGATGGAGATGCACATCCCGATTATGAAGACCGGATCACCTTGAATCCAACTACTGCATCACTGGAGCTCAGAAATCTGACTGTTAATGACGATGGAGAATACAGACTCCGGGTTGTACTAAATTCATACGAAGTGATGGATGGATCTACAAATCTGAAGAGCCATAGTAAGTAGATACTGTCATGATATTCAATAAAAATAATAAAAAAAAAAAACGGTGAGCACCGTTAGTTATTTCTTGTTTCTTTTTCTTAAGGGTAAACAATGAATAAATAATGAGGAAAAGGAGAATAATATAACGAATAAATAATAAACAATGTCCCGTTCGGTATCAGGTCTTCTTCCTGGGCCGAGCCAGGTAAGGTAAGTTTAAGGCTAGGGATTTAGGCTAGGGCCAGCGAAGTAGGTATGAGGCAGGGTTAGTTTAGGCTTCGCTGGGGAAACGGGGCATGCAGCGCCGGGGCATTTAAACAGAGCTCCGTCCTCGCTCCTTGCCATGCATTTCTTTGTTTGCTCGTTTGCTCGTAGTCAGCATTATGGGCACTCCGTGGTTGCCTATGGGAGGAGGACAAGGTAATGTCAGTAATGTATTCGTATAGAAACAACAATGGGAAATGTGCACTACTCTTACAGATTTTGTCCAAAAATCCTACAAATCGGTAGGCAGTATCTCGACAGTCATGTGATTGACACGGATCTGTCCGATTTTGCATATTCCATCCTGATTGGCTAAGATTGGCTTCCAAAGTTTGTAGGATTGAGCCGTTTTGAACAAAATGCCTCAAATCCCAAACGCAAAGTGCAATTATCATGAAATCGCGCACACACGTTCCCACTAGGTCGAGGAAGAAATGCCACTTCAAATTTTTGAAATCAGCCTCATGGTGGCGCTATAACACGCCGATTTGTGGTTTTACCTATAACTCCACCGATCAGTTTCAAACTTTGTAAGCGCACTCCCTAGAGGCCAAGGAAAAACCCTTTCCCTGCATTTTTCACATCAGCCTTTTATAGCGCCACCAGGAGGCCGACTTATGTAAAACACAATTTTTCCTATTATTCCTTGAGATTGTATCCAAAAATCATGCAAATCGGTACACAGTATCTCTATAGTCATGTGATCAAGTCGGATCCGTCTGATATTTCATATTCCATCCTAATTGGCTAATATTGACTTCCAAAGTTTGCAGGATTGCTCAGTTTTTGAACAAATTGCTTCAAATCATCAACGCAGCTTGCGATTACCGTGAAATTTGCCACACATGTTCCCACTATGTCAAGGAACAAATGCTACCCTTTTCAAGTTGGCCTGTTATAGCGCCACCAGCAGGTAGACTTTAGCAAAACACATTTTTGGAACACAGAGCCTCAAATCATGCATGCAGTGTCCGATTGCCATGAAAGGTCTAAGGTGAAGAACATATGCCAGCCTTTTTACATTGGCCTATTATACAGTAGCACCACCAGGACGCATGGCCTGGTGGAGACCTGTGCTCGGAAGAGCACTGCTTCTAGTTTTATTTGTGACACTTGCTTTGGCAATGTAAACGTATGTTCTCATGCCAATAGAGCTCTTTTGAATTGAATTGAATTGCAATTGCTTTTGGCTCTATGTTGTTTAATTAGAGGTCTCTGCATTATGTTTTGCTGCACAGTGAAAACCCCTATCTTTTTCATCAATAGCACCAGTCAACGATGCAGTCATAACTCCCAACACAGCAAACTACATGGAGTTAAATGACACAGCAGTCCTCACCTGCTCTGTGTCCTCTGGTTCCTCCCTCTCTTACCTGTGGCTGAATGGCAGCTCTGAGGTCACACCCAGTGAGGGAGTTCACCTTGGTGATGGAGGCTCCACTCTCACCATAGTCAGTGTGACCCGCTATGACCAGGGGCCGTTCAGGTGTCATGTGTTCAATCCCGCCAGTAGTGAAATCAGTCCACCAGTACACCTCTTCATCAGCTGTGAGTAAATAATCCAATGTGTTCAACCTCATGGGACACTAAAAACACAAAAAATGGAATGTAGATATTAATCTTCCCTGCTTGATTTAGCGTATTCTAACACCTTATTAAGTAAGTCTCACCAGAAAAGAAAAAAAAATTAGTGACTGTTGTGTTTTGTTGCAGATGGACCTGAGAGGGTGACTGTTGTGGGACCAACTTCCTCACATATTGATGCTTTCATATTGCTCTATTGTTCTGCTCTGTCTGTACCATGTGCAAGCTTCACCTGGTTCTTCAATGGAACTCAGACCGACATACAAGAAGCTGTGTATGTGATACCATCTGGCACCAGCGCTGACTCCGGGAAGTATACCTGTACTGCTAAGAACTATGTCACAGGACTCAGCCAAACAGTGGACCATGTGTTAACTGTTACAGGTATGTGACAAAACAGAAAACTACTGCTGTACGGTGGTGTACACAGAACAACGTCTTGTGTAGCCAGACAATCAGAGATCTCCTCCTGATATGTCTGAGGGAATGGGATTGCACAGCAGAGAAAACCATCACTAACAAACCTACAGTATGCCTACTGCTTTGAAAAACAAACCTGATGAAGGACCAAGCTAAAGTCTTTGCATTGGCGAATCTCAGAATTCTTTCCACTTTATTTAATGTTCTCTAGATGTCACCAGACCTATTAGTAAGTACGCAGAGATCTCTGATCGTCTTACAGTATGTGAGACTAATTACTGTATACAGTAGGTATTGTTGTCCTTTCAAAACCTCCTTTCCGTATTATTATTATTATTTTATTTTGTACTTATTATAATTAAGCTCCTTCATGGGGATTTTTACTGTAGGTCTTTCAGATCCACATCTAACTGGTGGCATTTCAGCTGCTGGGGCTGCTGGTATAACAGCTGCATGTTTTATAGCTGTGATAGTTCTGGGGTTCTTCATTGTAAGGACAAGGGGGTAAGTATTATATTCTCTTATATTCTATTCTATTATATAATCTTGTTCTGATTGGTGAGCTGTCTGATATGGATATTAATCAAACTTGAACATTGTCAATAGATATATAGAATATTACTGATTCACCCACAACTGCAGCTGCTAGCTGCTTTATTTATGAAAGTTAGCAGAACAACAGATCACTGGCACAGCCGTGACATGTGTGTGTGTGTGTGTGTGTGTGTGTGTGTGTGTGTGTGTGTGTGTGTGTGTGTGTGTGTGTGTGTGTGTGTGTGTGTGTGTGCGTGCGTGCGTGCGTGCGTGCGTGCGTGCGTGCGTGCGTGCGTGTGTGCGTGCGGGCGCACACGCGCATTTGTGTGCGTGTGCGCGCGCGAGAGTGTAATGTGAATTATGTCTGCTTACCTACTATATTATAATATTGCCTTGATTTATGATGTATGAGTATCATCAATTTTGCTATTTGCCATCTTAACAGCGTTTTATTATTCAGAAGCAAGACCTGTGACCCAAGCAGGAGCAGTGATGCACAAAATCCAAGAGGTCAGTATTCACATGATCCTTCCAATATTTTCTTCACCTTCCACATCTGTATGTCCATTTATTAGGTAGGCGGTTCTAAACTATAAACAATTATACACCATCTTCAACCTGGGTTGAACATGTGGGTGAGTCACCCTGGTGTCAACCCAGGGGGAGCGGCCCTGGGTTGAGGTGATCGAGTATGAAAGCTCCTTTTAAAGTGTCTTCTGATTTGTAGCTGAACAGAGAAACAAACTAGTGGTGATTCAGCTACTAATCCATTGCAGGTGGCAGGTCTGTCACCAAAGTGCTTTAGGGTTAGGGTTATGTTAAATAGCTCTATACTGTAGCAATCATTGCTATATAGAGTGTATTCAATAGCAGGAAACAGAACATTCTTTTTCAGGTCGGAATACCAATTTAATTGAATCAGGAGTGAGAACTCATACTGGATACAGGATAAAAAGGGAAATTGCACATGATCAAACAAATACCGTACATGAGTTGACAAAATTGTAACTGGAACACAAGCTGACAAATGATCTTTCTGGTGTTGTCACTCTGTCACTGCTGATTGGATAAAATGTGAAACCCACCTGAAAACATGAAATTATGTTTACTTAAGAGCTGAAGCAATGGGAGACCCCTGAAGAAACACGAAACGCAATAATTACGTAATGTTTGGCAGAGCTTTAAGTTGCTTTTACACAGCACCTTTAACATGTGAAACAGTTCTGTATATTAACAAATATGTGATACCAATTTAATTTCATCCCATCGAATTATGAATTTATAATCTATTGTTCTATTTTGACATGAACATCAAAGTCTGACAACACTAACACTTCCCAATGTGTTCCATGTCTGAGAGTTTGCATATAATACCAGCAAAGCTGTTGCTTTTTGGTTCCTTATTCGGTTACACAAAGGGGATTATATATTATTAAATCATTGTATCCTGTGTCTAGAATCTGAAGATGTACATGTATATGAGAACGAATGTACACATATACCTGTATATGAGAACTATTCAGAAATGCAAGAGGAAACAGGACAACGTTGATCTCCAGCTGTTCACAAGGTGAGTATTTGGCCTATAAATGAAGGAACTGGTGAGCAATCTAAAGGTCAAAGGGCGAGCATTCAACACTTTTTACACACTATAATAAAGGACACCAATTAATGGTTAATTAATCATTACTAAATGCCAAGGTTGTCACCTGGTGTTGGACCATTGGGCTCCTTAGTCCTTACACAATAGTTTACCCTAATGGTGGAGCTAGATGAAAGGTCATTATGGCCAAATTAGCCACTAGATTTTGAGATCCAGTCCAGTGTGCAATTCTACATTTTGGCCTATGGGTGGTGCTAGATGAGCAATGTTGTCACTGAATCACCATGCCACTGATAACAAGTTGATTCATGTACTGTACAGTAATAATATTAGAAGCAAGACAAGGAAATTATTCACTTTACTTTGAAAACAAGGTATGGTAATGATGTACAGTACACCAATTCTCAAAACATTAATATTCACATGAATGCAAACAAGTAATTAGTCCCACCTCTAGTGAGGCTAAAATAATTCTTCTCTATGCCAACAAATTCTAGTAAGAAGGTTCACAATGAACTTAATTTTTTTTGTTGCATAATTCAAGCATGAGGTATCAATTGAAATGGTTAAAAGATATTTGTAAGTGCTACTGTACCAGTTGTCTGGTGCCAATGATTGTCAATAATAAGTCAGCCTATTATCAAAACATATTAAGGAATTAGAGGATTCATTGCAAACAAGACTTACAAAAAATGCACTGTATCCACGCCTTTGCCTCCAGTATAGACAACTGTCAATAATGGTCTATTTTCAGGTCTCCCCAAAAAATGCTGGTCGCCTATATGTGGCGGAGAGAGTCGCAGCCCCAGTCTGAAGCCTCAAAAAGTCTAGTATCTGCTCTCGTTCCATAGGGATATCCCTTTGGAGTGATCGTTAAGATATTGGACTTTCACGCGGGAGACCCAGGTTCGAAGCCGGGTGGGGAGGTTCGGATCACCTCCGTTACATTGGTGCCGTGACCCGGATCTGGGCTTCCCCGTAGGAGGAGGTCAAAGGGGGGTGAGTGTGGCGGAGAGAGTCGCAGCCCCAGCCTGAAGCCTCAAAAAGTCTAGTATCTGCTCTCGTTCCATAGGGATATCCCTTTGGAGTGATGGTTAAGATATTTTTCACACGGGAGACCCAGGTTCGAAGCCGGGTGGGGAGGTTCGGATCACCTCCGTTACATATAGTGACGTTTGAACAGCCAATCAGAAAAGAGGATGGACTGGTTGCTAAACCCACTTCTCCCAGATATTTGTACTCGGTAATCAACCTGAAACTGTTGCATGAATTGAAACTGAATCATGAGTTTAAACTGTGTATTTATTTTTGTGTATATATATATATATATATATATATATATATATATATATATGTATATATATATATTTTTTTTTTATTATTATTATTTTGCACTATATGTTGTTTTGTCCTGTTGTTTTCAATGTAGAATGTTTAATGGACCACAATGGGAACATGCCTCTGGCTTTTAAGATACAGTACCGGCAGCTGAAAATGTGTTCACAAATCCATTGCTGGACATGTATTTAATGAATTATAAAAGAGAAATCTAAAATTATTAGAAGTACTGTAGGCCATTTATTTTTACAAATAAGGACAAACAATCAGCATGTACTGTAGCTACTGTACGCTTTAGGTTATTGTTGAAGTGAAAATCCTCACCTGAGAGCAATGCCAGGAAGAAGGTTACCATGTACATTTCCATTGTTCTTCTGTAGTATCAGGTATGTATGTTTGTTCCTCAAAAACAATGTTGAACAATGTTGATCCTCACAAAATATTTTAAAATACTGTAATATAAGGAAGTATATGAGGAAGAAGTGTTTCCACGTTATTACAGTCAACAGCAGTTTATTTATTTAACCTTTATTTAACCAGTAAAAAACACATTGAGATATAATCTCTTTTTCGAGTGGGAACTGGCCAAGAGGCAGAAATAAAAATTACACTAACTTTGCTACACATACAAAACAGAAGACACCAACAGCAAAGATTAAACATCCATGATACATCACTAATACATAAACTCCAAGGTGATACACTTTACATAGTATAAAACTAGTTTACAAACTTCAGGTAATACTACACAAACAGTGAGCAACCTGTACAGAAGAAGAAATAAAAACACATAATGAGAACCTAATAAACATCAGGGCAAGTGCAAGTGTTTATGTATCTATCCAAGGTGATTCTTTTAAAGCTTCTCAGCGGAATTAGCACGGCCAATTTGAGGCTGGTCTGAAGGTCGTTCCATATATGGACCAAAGAAAGCGAGGCATTTTTTGCCTCCCTCAGATGTGAATACAGGTACTATACAACGTAGCCAGGCATTTGATCTGAGATTTAGCCCATTTTTAACCAATGCAAATTTAGAGGAAATGTAAGAGGGGAGCTCACCAAGCAGTGTAGTGCCAAGTCCCGGAAAGGACATGTTATGATTAGCCTTCACTCTGCCATGTTTTGTGTGTGTGCGTGCGTGAGTATGTGTGACGCTGGCCCACTCACATTAACAGCCAGTGTTAAAACTGGTACCCTTGTCAACACCTTATCACTTCACTTGCTAATAAATAATTGTATTTACACCCTTTTGAATTATAGTGTATTATTTAAGTATTAGCCTACCATTAGCATGTTATAATTACAAGACTTCCGACAACGCCACCTCTGTTAAAGAGGAAAAGAGAAAAAGGTTCACTAAATCGGTGACACCTTGTAGGACACACAGGTTTGTATTTTCGGAGTACCAGAGCAATATACCATGGAGAGAATGGACCCGGACACCAAGTTAGAAAAGTATGAACAATCTTTATTTCTAAAATACAGAGGCCTCTATAACGCCATAAAACACAATGATTAAAATAAAAGAAATAACCCTACTATCCTACGGCGCCACTAAGCTAAAAACCTAAAAGTAACAATAAAACCTTTCCCCAACAACCCCCCTTTATAACATTCGCTGGAGACGGTTAAAGTGCACTTAATTAATGTTAGCCCTCCCCGGCCTGTGACAGCCTTAGCTTATAGTGGGAATATAGATACTATAAATGACATTGGCAAGGAGACTACGTATAATATCTATATAATAAGCAGGACAATTAAGCAGATATAGATAATAACGGATAATGATGGATAACTTCTACAGCAGGTATGGATAATAATGGATAACTTCTACAGCAGGTATGGGATGCACACAGCGGGACACGGCCACTCTTCGGCCCGTCTGCTTCTTCTGGTCACCGTTCTGTGAATACAGAGAAGACGCCAGTATCTCTGTCGCTTCCAATATAACGCTCACTTGTAGGTCGGTGGCTATAACAATAGTAGGGTACAGGAATCAAATACTCACAACGAGGCAGGCTTTTTGGGCCTGCCGCTGCGAGTGAATCGCACGACACTACCAAAAGCCACTGCGGACCCCTCTCGTCGGCCTGGGTAGACTGGTTCGCTAGCAGGCGGTGACCGCGTACCGTCTGGAATCCCCTTTAAAGATATATACAGTAAGGGTCCATTTCATTACACACATCTCCATCATTTAGCTGGGGACCACCTGTAATCCCCTCAAGTAATCCCCTCAAGGACCCTCTGAAGACCCCTGCAGCAGGTCTGGAAGAAAATAGTGCCTACCTGCTCTGAAGACTCTAGACTGAAGACAAGATTATTTCACCACTAGAGGGAGAGATAATGCATGAGTTTGACAGTGTGGAAGGGGCAGTGAGGCAGTGAGGTGCACAGTTATGTATTTCCTCAATACAGGATTGTGTCGCTTTCATCTGTTGCCACCAGAGCTGATCGGAAGATGATTTCCTTACTTTTTATTTTCATGCTCCCTGTGCTTTTGGCTTTTACAGGTAAGTGAATATTGAACTAAAAAGCCCTGTCTGTTTTCACTTGCCAAAATGTCTCTTAGCCTGTAACATTTTAGTAATTAAATGTAATATGAATTAATAGTGTGCAGGAAACTGACAATTACTTTGTGTCAATAACGATCTAACTACTGTGTAGGCTATTTTTGTGTATTTGTTTTTGTGTATTTTATCTGAAGTTTAATATCAGAAATATGTTAACCTGCTTTCTTGTCATAAAAAATCACTGTAAGTGAGCTACAAGATAGCATGTCAGAAATACACAAATATTGAAATATATACTAGTAAGGGCAGCCATATATGGATTATGTTAGTGTGGTTCCCCTAATAGGGCATCATCTGAGAATGCTGATATATGGATTTTTATTTTATTTTATCCTTTATTAATATATAATATCTGACCAGTTATCCATATATGGATATGATACCCTATATGGAGATATGGGCATATTGGTTGGATTGGCAGTTCTACAAACAAAATGTTGTTTCATTGTTTCAACAGTACATTGCGTAAGTAAGTACAGTAACGCCAGGGAAGTAACGGCTTGTCTCATGGCCCCGAGGGCTGTGAGACCCCAGACATGCTTATTCCATTACACATTATGTGAAAGTCCTATGACGTCTGACATCATACTGTACATGCAATCCCTTTTATGCCCATATATTGAGATCGCTCAACCAATCATCAAGGACGATGATACAAGAAAGAAGAAGAAGTAGAACCAACAGTGTGCTGTGAGACCCCAGACATACGTCCGTGCGTGCAGTATCTGTCTCTCAGTCCTTGTCCCCATGGGCATAAAAGGGATTCTATTAGTGTGGTTGCCCTAACAGGGCATCATCTGAGAATTAAATGTAGAGGTCAGCTCCATATATGGAGATACAGGTGATGATCCAGTCATCTCCATGTATAGATATCCAGAGTTTGATCTTTGATGAGGTGATGTCACGTGATGTCACAATGTCAACAAAATTGAGGTAATACAGAATCACGGACGCACTGACAAGATGTGCCGGTTTTCTTATCTGCTTGATTGTCCCACAATTATGAGCAATCCTGCCTAAACCTGTAACTATGTCCTCTAGGTTTAAGCCATGGATCAGGAGTTCTACCAGACAATGTGAATGGAGAACTGGGAGGGAGTGTGGTGTTCACCACCACAATAAGTCCACAAGACCAACCATTTATACAAATAGACTGGACTTATTTTAATGGAACAGAACAGAGAGTAATAAGAGCTGGTGGCCCTGATGTACCTGCACATCCCTCATATAGAGACCGGATCACCTTGAATCCAACTACTGCATCACTGGAGCTCAGAAATCTGACTGTTAATGACGATGGAGAATACATACTCCGGGCTAGACTATATTCATACGAAGGGAAGGATGGATCTACAAATCTGAAGAGCCACAGTAAGTAGATACTTTATGTTGACATGATATTCAATCACAGACCTTCCTCATTCAAAAATATGTATGTATAATGTTTATTGTGCAGAGGTGAAAACAATAAAGGGAAAATCCTAAACTTGTCACATATGAATTTCAATATTCCAGTAAATCTGTTTCATAAATACTTCAGAGAGGCTACAGTGCACATGATAATATTAATTTCAATATAATCTCCAGGCCATATACACAAAGTTAAGTACATTCTCAGCTGAAAGGGATGGTTGTCTGTTTTGTAATCATACAATCTGTTCAGTATGGAAGCCACTTAATTCAGACACTTTGAAAGGTCAAACCTCACTCTGTCCTGCTCACCTGTCTCCGAGCCTACTGCCCTGTTTTACTGGTTTCTGAATGGAAATATGTTACCTGTTACTGGACTCATAATGAACATTAAGATTAATCAGAGTAGTAACTACAGCTGTCAGGCCTTTAATAGCAGGACTCTGATATATGTACATGTCTGAGGTCTAAGTTGTCACTGTTCTTGGTGGAAAAGAAAAGTATTGAAAATTGACATCACTGTAGGCATTAGCCTATATGCTGCCTACTGTTTGATATGTTGCCTTTGTTGTTTAATAGAGGTCATTGAAGCCTTTCAATTTCAGTTATTCAGTGTTTGAACTAAACAACACAATCCAATCCACTTTATTTACAAGGCACATTTAAAACAACAGTGTTGAACCAAAGTGCTGTACACTCAGTAATAAAACAAATATATCCACCTGTTTCCGCGAGAATTTACTGTAGCATTATTTGCGGAACACTTCCGGTTAACAGCAGACATACAAGCTCACGTCGCGTCGCAGATGCAACCGTTGTGAGCTTGTAGATCACTCTCGGCTGCGGTGCCGGAAGCTGCCTGCACATTCTGCACAATGCACGATGGGATGTAGGAAAGTTGTGGATAAAAAGATACTATGAGCATAACAATAAACAGGGGAAAGAAAACACACACAAAACGTATATAGAAAACACACACATAGGCCTACAGTACCTACATTAGAGATTCCGTTAGCCGGTATTTACTGTTATTGACCGGTTAAATGTTTAATTGGCCGGTAATTATAAAGTCCACCGGCCACCGTGGACGGCTGGGAAAAATGCCTCTTGGGCTATTTTATCATTTAATCTTATTATTCACATAATTATTTGGCTAAAGTAGTAAAGCTACAACCATTAAAACCTATCATAATTTTAAAATTGTATCATATTCTGTGACATGACAGCGGAGCTCACCGCCACTGCTTCATGCTGCGCTGTGTGCATTGGTAACAGGTAGAGTCGCCGAAATGAAGCTCGCCGAGAAACGGGGGGTGCGTTCGGAAATGCACACCGGGTGTGGCAACGGTGCGCTTTTTCTGAAGGTAAACTTTCTGAAAAGCAGCAGTTGCTACCTAATGTTGCTATTGATGTTTATAAACTAGGGTAAATTATGGTTATAGTCTTAATCTCACAGTATCATAAATGTTAATGCTAGCAACAACAAACATGTAAAGTAGGACACACAATCACAGTATGCCTTCTTCAGTATCAACATGAATTAATATTCTAACATTCTATTATAATTTACCCTAGTTTGTAAACATCAATAGCAACATTAGGTTAGCAACTGCTGCTTTTCAGAAAGTTTACCTTCAGAGTTCAGACTGAAAAACAGACTGAAAAAGCGCACCGTTGCCCCACCCGGTGTGCATTTCCGAACGCACCCCCCGTTTCTCGGCGAGCTTCATTTCGGCGACTCTACTGGTATTCGTGTGCATTAGATCAGTCTATATTCGTCGTACTGTACGATGGTTACGCGCATTGAAAATATCAGAGCTTCAAGCTCACAACACGTCACAACGCGTTGCGCTGTGAGCTTGTATGTCTGCTATTTTAGATACGCACACGGCCATACGGAGAAGCACTCATCAATTTTCACAGCTGACAGTTCCAGCAGCTTGTAACAATCAGTGCTATACAGCGTGGGTTTAGTGTTATGATCAGAACAGAACTGGGGTTCTTCCAAGGTAATCTGGACCAAGCTGGACCCAGTAGTAGACGATAATAAAAAAGGGACCCGAACTCTGTGGAATCACATGGATATTAGCCTATACAAGCACGCACATGACTTTTTGATCGCATGAATGTGATGCCATTGTGGTGGTCAAAGCAACAGAGGCAAGTCATCCTTCCTCGCGCAAACGGTTCGCTTGAGTTGCGCCCACTTTAGCCTATTCTTTTCTTTTTTGGCAAGCGATACCTTTACATAAGTAGATAGGGTAGCCAGATAAGACGACCTCTTTTCAAGTCGACCTTAATCGCAGAAAAGTCACTCGGAAAGTGTCGACCCCCAGTCTAGGAAATCACGACCTAAAAAATTGGAAGTGTCACCCCCAGTAGCCTATAGGGAATCCCCGACCTCAAGAAAATCAAGAAAAATTGGAAATCTCATCCCCCAGTATATGAAATCCCGACCGGTTATAATATTTTCTCTTTCAACAGAGAACGTGTCTCTCTCCCCCTCTCTGTCCGCGGGGGGGGGGGGGGGGGGGGGGGGGGCGCCCGAGGCTTCTCTCTCCCAGCCAGCAAGAGCCGCTGATACAAACGACCTACGGCCTGGTCGCGACTAGCGGCTGTCTCTCCTCCCAGCACGCAGCAGCTGTGTCTCTCTCCCCTTCTCTCTCCCCCTCTCTGTCTGCGCTTGGGGGGGGGGGGCAATAGGCAGCCAGCGGGCCAAAACTGGCCCCTTGGAAATTATTTCAGTCCCAGATATAAGCTATCCTATCGTAGCTATAATGTCCAAACAGAGAACGCATTCCCACCTAAACGATCAGATGCTTATTCAAGTAATCATGCAGCTATGAGCTTTTACCTGTGGTCAAAGTGCGTGGAAACTAACCTTGGAGGTGCCTAAATGTATTTCCTTTCAAGCAGGCAAAAATGTCACAAAGCTGTTGTGGTTCTAAAGGGGCTTTGCATTGATGACAATGATGAGTCCAGGTAGGATATTCCTCTATAAACGCACCATGCGTTTGGGTCTCTCTCTCTTTCTGCACAAGTAGCCTCGAGCAGCTGCGATCACTTCTCTAACGACCTATTTGTCGACGTGCAGGGGTGTTGCGCAAAATGCACACAGTATTCAATCTGCCAACTCACAAAGCGTTGTGAACAGCATTGTGAGATGTGCAAAGTGATGTATTATGAATCATTCATGCTTATATCTATATGTAGGCTATGTGATGTGATTGCCTACTGGCAGCAGAGAAGATCTATAGATCATATATATATATATATATATATATATATATATATATATGTTACAGGGTAAATGGGTAACTCAGGGAGACCTCGGTAAGAGCGCTCGTTTTGTAGTTCACCACACACTAATCACCACCAGATGGCGACGTCAGCCACTGGATAAGAGAGTTACGTCACGCTTTGAACTCGCCGCAGACCGGAAGTGTTTACTCTTTATTTACTAGCCTAGCCTAGCCTAGCCTAGCCTAGCCTAGCCATTAGCTCCATTGTAGTCACTTGGACAGGGCGTTTAACGTGCGCTTGCCCAGGCCTTACGGCCTGGGCATAAATATAACGATTGCATTCACCACGGCTTCGTAACTCGCGCGGCGCTCCGCCGGCCGCGCGGCCCTGGCCCGCTCTTCGCGGCCACTCGCGCCTGCGGCGCTCGGGGGCGAAGAGCAGGACCAAGGTCCGCTGGCCTTCGCGCCGCTTGGGGCTTCGTGGACCCAGGGGGGCCTCGTAACTCGTTTGGGCTTCGTGGATACAGGGGGGCTTCGGTAGCCGCTCGCAGTGTCGTGGACAATAGAGCGGCGCACCGCCTGGAGTACGTTGTATTGGCGACCGCTTGCTCCGCCCCGTGCCGCACCACGAGTGCTCCGCGTCTCGAATGCCCTGGTTCTCTTTAAAACCGTGACATATATATATATATATATATTTTTTTTTTTTTTTTTTAATCATAGATGCCTATGTCTTGTATAAGGCAGTCTGTCTTTGAGTTCCAGTAACATTGTTTAACTATGAATTTCTCAAATTAGCCTTTCATTATGTTCTGGCCTGCCAGATCATGGCTAAGAAAGAAATTGGCCTGAGGCCAAATCAAATTGCAGACCCCTGGCCTATGTTACTATCAGTGGTTCTCAAACCTTTTCATGTCAAGGACCCCCAGATTGATATGTATGAAATAATCAAAAGTATTCAAAAATATGGTTAAAAATATAACAAAGTTTGTTCATTTTGGGGAGCCATGAACTTTAGTTCAAAATGTGGAATTATGAACTATGAATATAGTGATTGATGGCAAGATTATGTTGATTTGAGCAGCTGTAGTGACTACTGTGTATTTCAGTACAAACAATTCTGATAGTATCAAAAATGTAACCACATGAACGCAAAAACCATAATAACACAACACAAGAGGTCAAATGTAGGAATAGAACACTTTATTTGACGAAAGAGACAGTGTAAAACAACAGCTCACAACACAGTTACTATAACATAACCGCATAGGGGGAAAAAAATATTGCCCAAAGTAGCTGGGGTGACTTTTCTGCGGTCCTGGGGTGGGTTTTCCTGGGTGGGTTTTCTCTGGTCCTGGGGTGACTTCTCCCAACCCTACGGTGACTATTCCGTGCCCTGGGGTGACATTTCCAATTTAAAAAAGGGATGACTTTGAAAAGGGATGACTTTTCTGGCATTCGTAGATAGTAAGGCTATTATTTCGTTAACTCAGGAACAGATTGCAATTGTATCTGTGATAAAGAGGAAATAAGCCCAGCGCTAACAAAAAATGGTGTAATTATCAGTTAGGTACACCATGCACATTGCACATATGTGACGTTCATTATAATGTGGCCGATAAATTAATTGATTGGCCGGTAAAATATAATCCTGCTGGCCAGCCCCAAAAATGCCTAGTGGAAACCCATTTGCCTAGTGGAAACAGCAACTCTCATTGAAAGCCAAGTAGTACTATTTTTCAAACGTGATTTAAACACTGTTGCCATCAGTATTTTGACCAAAGAAGTCCAAGAGCCAAGAACTAACCATTAAAAAAATATTTACAGTATAAGTCATGCTTTATACTGTATTGCTGTTAACTCCTACTCCTACTAGTAGTCGTCTCTTTAACCTTTATGCAATACTTAAATACATAAAATTATTTAAAAAAATACAGTAACATTTATTTTTTACAGGGCCTGTCCATGAGTTAATTTATAGTTTTACAACACAAAAGAAAAGCCTAAAAGAATATTTGTGTTTCACCAACAGAGAAGATATCCGGTGCAATTATCAAACCATCATCAACAATCCAACCTCATGAGGGCGAATCAATCAACATGACCTGTGATGCTGATGGAACCATCTATAGCAGAGAATGGAAGAAGGATGGCCAACCTCTGACCCCTAGCAGTGATGTTACTCTTCAGGACAATAACAGAACGTTGTCCTTCAGTGATGTGAAGAGAACAGACAGCGGAGAATACTCTTGCAGAGTCAGTAACCCTATCAGCTTTCAGGAGGCTAAATACCCCATGAAGGTGATCTGTAAGTGTTGCCAGTGATGTATTTACTTATTTATTTATTTATTCATTCACAAATGTGTTTATTTGTTTGTTTGTTTTAGTTTTTTATTTGTTAATTGCCTATCTATCTGTTGTGGGGTTTTTTTTCCCGCCGCTGTCTGTTTGTCCTTGAGTGTGTCTGCCTGTCTCTGTATACAGCTACTCTCCTTCTTTTTCTTTTTTTCAAACAACCTCTACTATTTTCTTGACTAATGAAATGATTAGACTGGTTTGTAGATTTGTGTAGATTATTTGTGTTTGTTTATTGAATTTCTGAACTAAGTATAATATAATGGATTGTAATGTGCAATCTACATGTGCAAAATAAAATGAATGAATGAATGTATTATCCTGAAACTTTGACCATAACATAGAATAATAAAAGTATGAGCCTATTAATAATATGTGTGTGTTTCAGATGGACCGGACAATGTTCAAATCGAGGGTGCTTCTGTAATAGAGGAGGAAAATCAGTTCATATTAACCTGTTCTGCTGAGTCAGAACCAATTCCAAGTTACCAATGGATACACAATGGAACAGAGTTGGATGAGCATTCTCATGAACTCAATAAGACCGCTCAATTATCTGACAGTGGGAACTACATCTGCAGAGCCAAGAATGATGTTACTGGAAAAACAAATGAATCCAGTGTCCACCAGCTGTTTGTTAAAGGTAAAGTTCAACACTGGAGCAGATTTGCACGTCTATAAAAAGTAATTTGAGAAGTCATTACTGGCACTCATTCCAGATTATACAGTGTTTCAGACAAGCATTGGTCAAAGGTTGCTACAGTATGATTGATGATGTTTTATACTGTATATCACCAATGGTATTCATGTGACATTAATTGTAACATGCACCAAATCCTTATGATCTAAGGTGTATCTTAAAACAACAAAAATATTACTTTTCAAAAAATGTACAGTTGACTGTTCCTTACTTATTAGTTTTTTGTCACATGTTTCAGAGAACGGATCTACAACACCACCGTCTGGAGGTTTATCAGCTGGTGCCATTGCTGCAATAGTGATTGCTGTGCTACTAGTTATAGGAGGGACATTTGGCGGGGGAGGATACTATTTGTACAAAAAGAGGTACGGTTAAAATAAACCTATTAAATCAGTACATTTCAAGTAATGTTTCACATGTTTATGAATCAATGAAAAGATAATACTGTGACAAAATGTTAACCCTAGTATCCTTTGAAATGTACACAAATGTTATCACTTATAAAAATGATACTACGGGGTGATAACCTTCTGATTGGTGAGCTATTAGAAATGGCTGTTATTAAGCAAATGTCATCACACACCTCATAAAGGAGAACACAGACTGACTGAGTGTGTGTGTGTGTGTGTGTGTGTGTGTGTGTGTGTGTGTGTGTGTGTGTGTGTGTGTGTGTGTGTGTGTGTGTGTGTGTGTGTGTGTGTGCGCGTGTGCATGTGTGTGTGTTATGCTTATGAATGTCATGTGTGAAATGTCAGTGTGTGAATTACCTACTATAATATCTACTAATGGCTTGATTTATGAGTAGCAGCAGCATTTTTGCTATCTACCATCCTAACAATATTTTATTTGCAATATTCAGAAGCCAGACCTGTGACCCAAGTAGGACCAGTGATGCACAAAATCCAAGAGGTCAGAATTCATACTGTATGATCAACATATTCTTCTTCTTTGAAACATGTTATGAATATATATTATTCAGTTCTTAGAAAATCTTTTTAGGTACTTTCAGACTCACTTCATGTCAATCTGGGACAAATTCAATCCTTTGTCTTTCTATAGTTGTATATTGAGTGTGCAGACAAATGTTGTTTCGACATAGCTGTAGTTTTCTCCTTGGGAGTCAGGACTGTTCAATGGCAGTGATCTCTCCAGCTCTTTAGTAAACCTAAAATACGCAAGAACTCATACTGGATACAGGACGAATAAGTGAAATATCTTGTAGTGTTCCCGATTAGATGACATTTGTAACCCACCTGATTTTTTAAATTATGTTTACTAAAAAGCTATAGAGAGACGATCGAGTGACTCCTAATGAACAAACACTACTGTAGCAATGATAATGGAATGGTTAAAATAATAACTTTGACGTTTTTGATTTTGCCTTAATTTCAATGCACAGGATGTACACATGACCCGCACACCATCTTCCACTTGCCAAAACAACTATTTTTATTTAGAAATGCAATGTTTCGGTCACAAACCTTCCTCAGGCAGCAGAGATGCCTGGTCATGTGTACATACTGTGCATGTTTGAGATTACGTTGACCCTGCCTACGCCATCTCTAAGCTTTAATCAGGTGTGCATAAGACTCTGTTGCCTACTACTTTTGCTTTAAAATAATATATAGATATAACATACAGCACCTTTAAGATAAATAATAATAATGTTACCAGCAAAGCTCTCCTATAATTGTGTGTGTGCGTATCACAGTATCATGGTTAAGGTGGAATTTTAAAGCTTGAGGTGCAAAGGCTAAATGTTTCAAGGAAGTGTGGTCTTCATGAAAATACCGGTATGTCAAAATTATGAAAGGAAATATAAGTAAATAAACCTGACCAAATAAGACAGTATTTGTATATCCTTTGTTTAGAATCTGAAGATGTACATGTGTATGAGAACCAATGTACACATATATATGAGAACGATACACATATATACGAGAACGATTAAAACTGCATGAGGAAAGAGGACAATGTCGATCTCCAGCTGTTCACAGGGTGAGTATTTGGTCTATACGGTAAATGAACATTGGTGAGCCATTGGAGAGGAGAGCATTGAGAAGCGATATTACATCTCTAACATGACTACAAGTCTTATATCAACTACACCATATAATAAGGGACACCAAAGAAATGTTAATTAATTGTTACTAAATGCTCTTACCCAAAGTTGTATTTATTTATTACTCCTTACTTGTTGCTTTTTTCTAAAGTAATATTGTCCTTTCGTAGCTCACGCATGGTCGTAGAGACAGAGCCCTGACCACCATGTTCCTGGGTTTACATGGGTTTGGGCAGAGAGACTTATTTAGCTCCTTACAACTACACCAACATTTAGATTTCACAAACAAATACAGTCTCAAACCTGTCTAAATACGGTACAGCCTTTTTATCCGATTGTTTTCTGTTTCCTTGTATTTCCTGGTGTTCACCATGCGCACCAGCCCCCAGCTATTATTGAATCCGTAGGAGACGGTGGGAAAAGGAGCGCTTCTTTTCACTTCACTAGCGTCGGCAGGTTATAGCTACAGCGTCAGTGTTACTGAGGTTAGGGTTAGGGTTGGGTTTAGGCATAGTTTTACTGAGGTAAGGGTTAGGGTTAGGTTTAGGCATAGTTTTACTGAGGTTATAGTTAGGTTTAAGCATAGTTTTACTGAGGTTAGGGTTAGGGACGGGTTTGGGTTAGGTTTAGGCATAGATGTTAACATTCACACACGCGGTCCAAGTGACCACAGCCGAGCGCTCCAGACCTCCTCTCCAGCCAATCAAAAGCCGCGCCTTCTAATTTATTCAACCCCGTCTCCTACGGATTCCATTATCGCCAACCCCCATCTATGGACACTGAGATGTGGGCGTGGCCTTGCAAAAATGGGTCCGGAAATACAGAAAACGATGGGTGACGCTATGTATGAGCCATGTTGATTTGTATGTCAATTGTCAAGCATGTATATATATATATATATATATATATATATATATATATATATATTGTGTATGTGTTTAACCATAAATAAGATTAAACGTAAAAAAAAGGCATTTAGTCACTTCACTTTGAAAACAAAGTAATTTGTATACTAATTCACTAAACATTAATATTCACATACAAACAAGTAATTATTTCACAACACTGCTATCTTTAGAGTCCCCCATTGAGTAGTAAGAGGGTTCCCAACTAACATTCTTGTTTCTTCGTTTGCATAAATCAAGCATGTCTAATCAATTGAAATGGTTAAGTATTTGTATGCAGTATCTATTGTCAATGATTGTCGATAACAATGTCTGCCTTTTATCATCTTATAAAATAAGGAAAGATTTAGAGGATTCACGTGTAAACAAGACTTACAAAAACCTACTGCATCCAATGGTCGATTTTCAGGTCTCCCCAAAAAAGGCTGGGTGCCAATCGTCATGATGGATGAACAGACAATCAGAAAAGAGGATGGACTAGTTGCTAAACCCACTTCTCATAGCAGTTTTTACCATGGGTGATTCTTTTCAATCCTTCACTCAGTAATCATATTTAAACTGTTGTCACAAATTTAAACTGTATATTTTTGAGTTTCTTTTTTTTTTTGTATTTTATTTGAGAGTTGAATGTTTAATAGACATCAATGTAAAGTATGGCTTTTTGTCATCCATTTTTTGTACTGCCTGTTCAATCAAAGTAATACTTTGAGTACTTCTTATTCAAGCTATCTAGTATCTTGCTTATTTCTTCTCTCAAGCATTAAAACTTACATGGATGGGGAATTAATTGATGCAACTAGTATGCTATTAGTATATAAATTAGTATAAATATTAGGCGTGTAACGATATAGTAACTGAATCAATAAATCGATTTTAATTTGCAATGATCGACTATATCGATATGCAAAAGCAAAATATCGTACTGTTTTGTATCATATTGTTTTATAATGCAGATAATCGGTATCGAATCATTTTGCAATGCAAGTAATCAATTGTATGGAAACTAAGTATTTTGGCCTTAAATAAAAAAGAGGGGTCTAATTACTTTTTTTTTTACTAATTCCATTCATATGGCTACTCTTGGCCTATAAATAAATGTGTGTAGCTAATCTGTGTTCATGTCAAGGTGCAGGTTTGTCCATATGTGTTGAAATATAATGTCCATATATATAAGAGAATCACAGTGTTTACTTATTTATATCCATAATAATAGATTTTACCTTAAAAACCTGATGTTTCACACATATTTAATTTCTTTGCTAAATAGTTACTGTCTATATCGATTTTAAATCATTGAATCATATCGTCATGAATTAACTAATAGCGTCCATCATGTATCGTATCGTCAACCATTTATCGTGATCCATAAAATAGCATATCTACAAGCTCACAACGCTGTAGATCAGCTATTTTTGGCAAAGAGTTTTGGTGTAGAGGGGGAAAAAAGACCAGACCAAGTAGCATACAGAGTCAAACGTTTAAATGTCTGAAAAATCACATTAACAGAAATCCAACATGCACTGATGTTAGTGTTGTCAAACATTAGTCTATGACGCTTTCTACCACTTTTTGTGGTCACATGTTCAGATACTGGATTCTGATTGGCTTAAAACAGTGGTAAATCAGTCAACAACCATGAGTTGGCTCATGGACCCCGCCCACTGTTGTGTTGCAGTTGTAACATTTCCAAGATCAATGCGCCTCCCAAACAACCAACTGTGTTTTCTTTCATTCATATGGTAGAAGTGGTAGAAAAGCAATTTACCATTCGCCTTGTGCCACAACCCTGAAACAGTGGTAAATCAGCCAACAACCCACTCCCTCTCATGGTAAATGGCTTACATCTATGAAAACCTTTCATCTGTATCATTTTATATTGGGGGTCTCTATTTGAATTTCTATTTTCACTTTTTTTTTCAAGTGTCAAGGTAAGGACTTCGAGGTGCTGGTTTACAATAAGGAAAACCGCTGTACTAAAAAGGAAATATCCCTAACCTAAACCCCCAACGAAAATAAAAATACAAATACCTAATCCTACTTAGTTACCTATCTAAATAATTACAAATAGAATAAAGGGAACCAAAACAAAATTACCAAACACCCCTACGTGGAAAAAGGAATGAACAATAATAAGGAATGGATAACAATAATATAGAGGTAAACAACTGAGGCTGGGAGGGTTGGAAAGAAGAACTAAGATAATACTGAGGCCAAAACTGAAAATGAGCTAATGAAACCAAATAACAAATGTAGGCAAAATAGATGTACTGGAAACTTACAAGAATAAACCAAGGCCAAGGCAAACGAAAGCAAACGAGCACAGGTCTCCACCAGCCACGTGTCCTGGTGGTGGTATAATAGGCCAATGTAAAAAGGGTGGCATGTGTTCTTCACCAATCTTAGGCCTTTCATGGCGCCACCATGAGGCTGATTTGAACATTTTGTAGTGTCATTTCTTCCTTGGCCTTTTGCGAATGTGTGTGCACAATTTCATTACAATTGCACGCTGTGTTTGATTTGAGGCATTTTGTATGAAACGGATCAATCCTGCAAAGTTTGGAGGCCAATCTTAGCCAATCAGGATGGAATATTTAATACAGGACAGATCCGTCTTGATCATATGACTGTAGAGATACTGTGTACTGATTTGTGTTCATTTTGGGTAAAATCTGAAGGAGTAATATCCAAAAATGTGTCTTACATAAGTCGGCCTCCAGGTGGCGCTACACATAGGCTGATGTGAAAAATGCAAGGAAAGGGTTTTTCCTTGGCCTATAGGGAGTGCGCTTACAAAGTTTGAAACTGATCGGTGGAGTTATAGGTAAAACCACAAATTTGCCTGTTATAGCGCCACCATGAGGCTGATTTCAAAAATTTGAAGTGGCATTTCTTCCTCATCCTCGTGGGAACGTGTGTGCGCGATTTCATGTTAATTGCACTCTGCGTTTGTGATTTGAGGCATTTTGTCCAAAATGGACCAATCTTACAAACGTTGAAAGCCAATATCAGCCAATCAGGATGGAATATGGACAATCAGAGAGATCCATGTCGATCATATGACTGTAAAGATACTGTCTACCGATTTGCGTGATTTTTGGCCAAAATCTGTAGGAGTACTGGCCAAAAGGTAGTTTTGCACAAATTGGCCTCCTGGTGGCGCTAGAACAGGCCCATGTGAAAAATGTGGGGCAGAGGTTCTGAATTGGCATCCAGGGAGTGCGCTTACAAAGTTTGAAACTGATCGGTGGAGTTATAGGTAAAACCACGAATCGGCCTGTTATAGCGCCACCATGAGGCTGATTTCAAAAATTTGAAGTGGCATTTCTTCCTCAGCCTAGTGGGAACCTGTGTGCGCCACTCATTCAATAAACACCTCAAGCTCATGGCACCACACCCAACTCTCCACTCTGCATTCACTCCACAGTCAGTCTCCCATTCACCTTTCTATTGATAATAGAAAGAGTACATTATCATACAAGCAGGCCCGGATCTACCATATGGGCACTTTGGGCACGTGCCCAGGGGCCCCTGGGCATCAAGGGCCCTCCAAGGTGAAAAAAACTAAACAAAAAAAAACGTAATTTTTTTCTTTCTTTTTTTAAGTTTTTTAAGTGATGTCCACCACCCCCTGAAACAAATGTTGTGAGAATGCTGCTGAAAAGTGCTGATTGTGTGTTAAGTACAATGTACAATATTTCATGAAAGTCAAGTCAACTGATTAAAACTCTGCCGGGCCGCGCTGAGCCAACTGCTGCTGCAGATATTGGACCTACATGCCTACATATGCCTACAAAACATTTTGCGTGCACACAGGGGCCCCTTGGCGCTTCAGTGCCCAGGGGCCCTCTGAGGTGTTAATCCGGCCCTGCATACAAGCCTCAAATCATATATATATATATATATATATATATACTAGGTCCTTACCCGTCCTCCTTACCCGTTATCCTTTTGAAATAGTTAATATAAAAAAATAGATACGCTAAAATGTCATGCATTGTTTCACCAATCAAGAGTTCAATTAAGGGTTAGGGTTAATCAATTATCTGCTCTTCCCCTTCTTCTCTTCAACCTCCCTCTTCATTCCCATCTCTTCCTTGGTGTTCCCCTTCTTGGGAGGAGGAGATGCTCCTGAAGTTTAATGTTTTTCCATCACCGTATATATCATCATCTCCTCTTTCTTGGAAGCAGGAGATGCTCCTGGACTTTAGTTTTTCACCATCTAGATTCTTACCCGTTATCCATATAAAAATATATACAATAAAAAGATTAAAAAAAGGTTTGTATTTGTAGTTGTAAATGATTAATAAAATAATTAATAAATAATCAATAAAAATAATAAATAATAATAATTAATAAAAACAATCTTAAATTAAATCTGGGTAACAAAAAAATGTATTTATTTGTGCTTAAAAAATGTATTAACAAAAATGTATTTACAAAATAATGTTTTTATTTGTGCTGAAAAATATATATAAGTAAAACATAGTTGGATCAGTTTCTCTGTTTCTATGTTAAAATTTCTTTATAAACAACATTAATCATTTCCTTGCGTTTAGTCTTGTCTACATCATTGAGCATCAGTATTCGTAATTGCTCAGGGTTACCAACTCTGCTTGCTGCAACGTAAAGTTGTCCATGTGAAAAGAAGTCTTTTACAGAGTACACACATACACGTGTTAGTGTTTGACCTTGTGATTTATTTACAGTCATAGCAAAGCAAGGGCGTATAGGAAATTGCTTACGTGTGAGATTAAAAGGAAATATGTTTTCTGAAGGTGAGATTCGTATTCTAGGTATCAATAGTTCAGCTCCACCATGAACTCCAGATACTATTTGTGCAAGAAGAACGTGAGGTTGGATTTTCTTTAGGATGTAACGTGAACCATTACAATGGCCACGTATTGTATCAAAGTTCCTTAGTAGCATTATAATCATTCCTATTTTCAGTGTTAGGGAATGTGGTGGCATGCCTGATGGACATAATGTATGGAGATATTCTACAGAGAATTTATGGCTCTCATGTATTTCAATGCTATCTACACTGTGAAGTTTGTGTTCAATACCGGGGAATCTGAGGGCAATATATTGATTGACTGTATCTACTTCTGTGTTTGTTGGACAAAGGATTGCTCTTTGAAAAAGCCACTGATGGTTGTGCATATTTTGTTCAAGATTTCCAAATACCCATTCAACCATGTCTTGTAGAGTTGTTCCTGGTAGTAGATAATCATCCTCAATTTTGATTGTAAATTCTTTCTTATCGTTAATGGTTGGGATTTTCCCTTCTCCTAAATTAAGTAAGAATTTCTGAAATAAAGTGTAGTCTTTGTTGTATTCAGTTGTTTGTGTTATTCTCATGTTAATCATCAGTTTCATGGTATTTACATGACTCCAAAGAAAGGAACTCTTTAGGCATCGTGAAATTATCTGAGGTCGTGTACCATGAGTAACAACTGGTAGAATCTGTCGCCAGTCTCCACTGAAGATTGTTGTAATACCACCAAAAGGAAGATTAGGTTTATTTCTGAGTTCTCTGAAAGTACGGTCTGCAGCTTCAACAGCACGTCGATCAATCATAGATACTTCATCAATGACGAATAGATCACATTCAATAATGAGTTTTGCTGTACTGGAATTTTCGTTGATGGCACATGTTGATTCTTCTGTAAGTAAAATAGGACATTTGGTTCGGCTATGAAAAGTGATTCCTTTTGGAAGTAATGTTGCAGCAATTCCACATGAAGCGGTTGCAAGAGCGACTTTTCCAAGAGCACGCACAGAGTTCAAAATGTAAGTATGTAAGAAGGTTTTTCCAGTACCACCACTTGCATCAAGGGCAATAATTTTACCTTGGTGAAGTTGAACACTTTCCATAACATTGTCAGCTATTCTCTGTTGTTCATTCAAAAGTGGTTCCGTTAATTTTATATATTGTTGTAATTCAAAAATGTCGTCTGTTTCATATGTTATGTCGTCTAAATGACGATTGAGACTACTATCTGGTAGAGGAAGATTGAAATTTGATGCTAAGTCATATCCATTTCGTTTTACATGATCTTGAAGTTCTAATAGTACTTTATTGAATATTTCATCTGTAGGTTCTTTCAAATGTAACTGGTGTGTGAGATCTTCTGAAATAATAGTTTTATGTTTTTCCCAAAATGTAAAATGATCTTTTTGTAAAACAAACATAAGTATATTTGCAAAGATCTGACGCAGTTGAGGCCCAAAAGTAATAGATGCTGCTTCGTCCATGATTTTATCAACTTCATCGTCATCTTCACATATTCCTTGGGCAATACATGCAGCTACATAAGTGTCATATTGAATTCCATTGACAATACGAAGATCTTCGTAGCATGTTGGACCTTGAACACGATACAATAATAAACGCATAAAATACAATTCAGTGTTATGTGGAGTAAATGCGACTATAGGAATTCTACCAATGGTATCAGACAATCGTTCTTCCTTCTTGGTGCGAGTCCTTTTGTGAATTCTACGTTGGAACGTTTTGTTTTTGGAATCAAATGTGAAATGCTTATAAACATCTGGGTAAATAATGTGTCTTTTATCAGTGTTATTTTTCATTGCTGTAAAGAATGCTGTCAGCGTTGTATCTGGTGGGCCATTAGCAATGTGAGTGTAGGCTTCTCCTTTATCATTGAAGGTGATAATTTGCTCATCTTTCAAATGAATTGCTAATTGTTCAACAGGTGGATATTTCCTTTGAATAGGGAAGTCATATATTCTCCAAAATGCTTCTGAAGCAGTGATGTAACGTCCTAGTTCATATTTTTCTATTTCGTCATGTTCTATGTTCTTCTTGGGGGTTCCAACATGTACCATGCATCTATCAGGCCCTTTCTCAATGTACTTATAAAGATATTTCACTGAAGATACAGAACACACTATTTCAACATTTATATGGGCATCATATTTGAGACAAAGATATGGATTATATGGTGTTACCCACTGATTTGTAACCTTATATTTTTTACCAGCATGGTTACATTTTATAAAAGAACCTCCTGGTGCTCCATCTGTTTCATGACGTCGTCTATATAAAGGATAAGAGTTTTCTGAAATGGTTGTTTCGGATCTGTACTCTTTTGGGAAGTTTCTTTTGCATTTGCCATTCTCTATACATCGAGCTTTCTCATTATCGGTGTCACAGGGTTCATGTATCATGAAATTTGTTACAATATCATATAGTCTTGAGTTAGTAATGGCATTAGGGATTTCTGCTGAAACTATACAATCAATATCAGTAGGCGTACAAGGTTTGTCAGCGGCCACCATGGTGAACAGTCCATGTGCATGTGGGAGAGTTCGTTTCTGTGTTTCCTTTACCGTTACATATCCATCTACACGACCATAGATGTCATTTTCAAGTATGTCGTAGAGTATTGCTTCCCATTTCAAATTGAACACTTGTGCTATAATATCAGGACGATCTTGAGGCAATTGGTTTGGCAATAATGATTGTTGAATTTCTTGCCATTTCGGATTACAGGTAAAAGTAATAAATAGATCAGGTTTACCTTTTTCACGAACAATAGCCATTGCGTCTTGAAATTGTCTAGCATACCAACGCGGTGATCCGTACAGAGTTGAAATCCTATCACACGATGGTAGTGTGATAGGATCCTTTTGTCCTGACTTTTTGTCCTGGCTTTTGTCCTGACTTGTCCTGGCTTTTGTCCTGACTTGATGATGGTGGCTTCTCCTGCTTCTTTGCCCTTACCCGACTTGTTGATTCCTCTGTCTTCTGTCTTCTGAGAAAACCTGTTGTTTCACTCACTGATGCCTCTTGAGATTAGCTTGTGACTTGTGTTATTTTCAAAATCTGATGTATGACTTGGTGATGCCTCCTCCTGTCTTTTGAGAAAACCTCTCTGACTTGTTGATATTTCCTTATGTCTTCGGAGAAAGCCTTTGCTTTGTTGTGGTAGAAACACCCAAAATGTCCTTATGTCTTTGGAGAAGGCCTTTGCCTTGTTGTGGTAGAAACACCCAAAATTCTGGTTTGCTGTTTTCTGGCTGCAGCTCCTGTTTCTTTAGCAGAACTGTTGTTTGGCTTGTTGATGTCTCCTTTGTCCTTACCCGACTTGTTGATTCCTTTGTCTTCTGTGTTTTGAGAAAACCTGTGGTTTCACTCGCTGATGCCTCTTGAGGCTAGCTTGTAATAATAACCAATAATATATAACCAATAATATAATAATAATAACCAATTAATTAATAGTGATAATGAAAGTGTTTCTAAGAAATGAAATCATTTATAGTTCTTTATGATGTCATAATGATGTTATATCCAATTAAAAACTCAATGAGTTGCAGATAGTATTGTGACCTCAAAGTATGATCTCATTAGACTGAGATGGATATTTAGTTTGGTCTTGATCGTCACCTCATTGGTTTAAGTTCTATTTGTTCTAACACATAGAATAAAGTGTTGTTGCCTCTCATCTCATCTCATGTCTTGTCCTGCCTTTTTACCCCTCCTCATTCTCCACACGCACAGACATTCACTCATTTTCTTCTCCCTTCCCCTCCCCTCCTCCATCCCCTCTTCCTCATTCTCCACCTCCTCCTCCTCTTCCTCCTCATTCTCCATCTGCTCCATCCCCTCCTCCTCCTCCTCCTCCTCTTCCTCAACTTTCTCCACTTCCTCTTACTCCTGCTCCTCCACCTTCTCCTCCTCCTTCATTTCCTAATTCTCCTCCTCCTCCTCCTCTTCCTTCTTCACCTCCTCCTCCTCATCCACTTCCTCCTCCTCCTCCTCTATCTCCTCTTCCTCCTCATGGGACGGACGGACGGACGGACAGACGGACGGACGGACGGAGTTACAGATGGACATTTGATTAGGGTTTGGGTTAGAGTTTGGTGGTCGATCCAAAGGGTGTTCGAACTAATGACATGTTACCTTCTTCGTTTATAGTATGACATCAGTAATGACATCACTGGGTTTCTAACTATTATATGACATCATTGATGACATCACTGATGACGTCATTACTGATGACGTCATCACTGATGACGTCATCGCTGATGCCGTCATCGATGACATCACTGGATGGGACGGACGGACGGACGGATGGACGGACGGACGAACGGACGGATAGTGGGACTGAGTCACCTTCTCCTCCTCCTCCTTCACCTCCTCCTTCTTCTCCTTCTCCTCCTCCTACTTCTCCTCCTCCTCCTCCTCTTCCTCCTCCACCTCCTCCTCCTCCACCTTCTCCTCCTCCTTCACCTCTTCCTACTTCTCCTCCTCCTACTTCTACTCCTCCTCCTCTTCCTCCTCCATCTCCTCCTCCTCCACTTTCTCCTCCCCTTCCATGTTCTCCTCCTTCTCCTCCTCCTCCTCCTCCTTCACCTTCTCCTCCTCCTCCACCTCCTCCATCTCCTCCTCCTCCTCATGGGACGGACGGACGTACGTACGTACGTACGGACGGACGGACGGACGGACGGACGGACATTTACTTGTTTATAGTATGATATATATATATGTTACCGGATGTTTGGGTAACTCAGGACGTTCTATGTAAGAGCGCTTGTTTTGTCGTTCACCACACACCAATCACCACCAGGTGGCGACGACAGCCCATAGAGTTATAATGCGACAGCCATTCACTAGTGAAGGCGCTGACGTCACTCGTTTGCGACTCTTTCTTTATTTACTAGCCTAGCCTAGCCTAGCCTAGCCTAGCCATTAGCTCCATTGTAGTCACTTGGACAGGGCGTTTATCGTGGGCTTGCCCAGGCCTTACGGCCTGGGCATAAATATAACGATTGCATTCACCACGGCTTCGTAACTCGCGCGGCGCTCCGCCGGCCGCGCGGCCCTGGCCCGCTCTTCGCGGCCACTCGCACCTGCGGTGCTCGGGGGCGAAGAGCAGGACCAAGGTCCGCTGCCCTGCGCGCCGCTTGCAATGTCGTGGACAATCGAGCGGCTCCGTTCCGCCCCGTGCTGCACGACGAGTGCTCCGTTTCTCGACCGTCCTGTTTCTCTAACAAACCGTGACATATATATATGTTACAGGATGTTTGGGTAACGCAGGACGTTCATTGTAAGAGCGCTTGTTTTGTCGTTCACCACACACTAATCACCACCAGGTGGCGACGACAGCCATTCACTCGCATTCACTAGTGAAGGCGCTGACGTCACTCGTTTGCGACTGTATTTACTAGCCTAGCCTAGCCTAGCCTAGCCTAGCCTAGCTTAGCCATTAGCTCCATTGTAGTCACTTGGACAGGGTGTTTATCGTGGGCTTGCCCAGGCCTTACGGCCTGGGCATAAATATAACTATTGCATTCACCACGGCTTCGTAACTCTGCTCGGGGGCGAAGAGCAGGACCAAGGTCCGCTGGCCTGCGCGCCGCTTGCAATGTCGTGGACAATCGAGCGGGCGCGGCTCCGCCTGGAGGATGTTGCTGTGGGCGACCGCTTGTTCCGCCCCGTGCTGCACACCGAGTGCTCCGTTTCTCGACCGTCCTGTTTCTCTTTAAAACCGTGACATATATATATATGCCTGACTGAGTGTATTGTATAAAGCCTCAGTTACCACACCAGGCAAGGCCACTAAGTTCTACTATCGAGGGCTTGGAGCGCAAAGGGCCTAAGTGTCATTTTCGTTTTTTTCACAGGACAGCTTTCCATTGATTGTAATTATTTAATAAAAATAAATATGTTTAATCAATCTATACTTTAATACAGATGAGGCTTCAATTAATGTATTTTAAATTATACTTTTTTAATGTTGTTTGTAGTTTAATTATTACAATCAATGAAAAACTGTCCTGAAATTTTTCATTGATGAAAATGAAAATGTCACTTAGGCCCTTTGCGCTCCAAGCCCTCGCTATGGCCTCTGTGAGGGGGACTTCAAAACCCGCTTCAACAACCACAAATCCTCGTTTAAAAACAGTATCCAGAGGTCCAAAACAACACTATCAGAGTATATCTGGAAGCTGAAAGACGGGAAGCGTGAGCACAATGTCGAATGGAGTATTGTCCGCAAAGCAGCCCCCTACAAATGTGGAACCCGCAAGTGTGACATATGCCTCTCTGAGAAAGCTGTTATAGCCCTGGCTGACCCAGCCACCCTCATTAACAAGAAAGCAGAAATTGTCACCACTTGCAGGCACAGGGCTAAGTTTCGCTTCGACACAAGCAAGGACTGTATGTAACCACCATATGTGTCTGTGACCTATACTTTACACAGCTACATGTACAGTATAGTATGTATGGTTGTATGTATTGGCAGCATTCACCCACACTCTAGTCTCTAGCTGCCTGAGCTAATTACCATTCATGAGCCAGACTATTAACTAAAACTAGGATAAGAGATCATATCACTCCAGTTTTAGCCTCACTGCACTGGCTCCCTGTTGTTTTTAGGATCGATTTTAAAATTATTTTACTTGTTTTTAAAGCACTCAATGACCTGGCTCCACCATACCTCAAGGATTGCCTGTAGATACGTCCCTAACCGCTCCCTCAGGTCTTCCAGCGCTAACCTGCTCGATGTACCAGATATGAAATATAAAAAATATGGTGAGGCAGCTTTCTGTTTTTATGGGCCGACTGCCTGGAATAAGCTCCCAGCTCACCTAAGACTGGCTACCTCTGTGGATAGCCTCAAAGCACAACTCAAGACCGATTTCTTCACCCTTGGTTTTAGTTGGGGGGGGGGGGGGGGGGGGGGGGGGGGGGGTGGGGGGGGGGGTTTATGTTTTTTTGGTTTTGTGATTTTAATTTATCTGTTTTTATCATGTTTACAATCTCTTTTGCACTGTAAAGCACTTTGAGCTGCATTCCTTGTCATGAAAGGTGCTATACAAATAAAGATTATTATTATTATTATGAAGCAGCTGAGTGTGGCTGGGTGTGGCTGTGTCAGTGTTGCCTGACTGCGAGCGCCAGACATCTCACACTACGTTTCACTTCGGGATGAGAGTCTGAAATTGAGGGCAGACATTCTATTTCGGCGGGGGGGGGGGGGCTAAAGCCTATTGACGTCACACACACACACACACACATACACACACACACACACACGCGACGGCGACGTGGTGTGACATTGCAAAAATACGTTATTTCTCATAACATATTATATGTCTGCATGTTTACGTTAGTGCAAAATGGTATTAAAACGTGAAGAAACGGCACTATTTCATAGTTTATTAAAATAATACGAGTCGAGTCTGACTCCGCCATGACAGTTTTCACGGACCAATCAGAGTCCACTAGACTCTCACGTGGGCAGAGGACACCAATCAGAGTCCACGAGCGAGTCTCACGTGAGCTCAAGAGCTCTGTTTGGAGGGGGCTGGGACCAGAGTTGTAGAAGAGAGAGTTACGTCACTTACGTCGACTCCCATAGTAAGCGTGGAAAGCCTATTTACTCTATGGTGGGAAGCTAACTTAGCCTAGCTTACTGGAGCCTGTTCTCATTCTTAGCGAGCCTCTGCCCCGTCCGCCCCCATTCATTTTGTCACTCGCTGGTAAGTAGACTAAATTACGTCTTTTTCACTCTTTTAATAATGTTTTCTACCTTAGCGAGGCCCGTGAATGCGTTACAATGGTGAAAAAGACGTGATTTGGTCTACTTCCAGTGATTTTAAATGCCTCGGCTAGAATGGGGGCGGACGGGGCAGAGGCTCGCTAGGAATGAGAACGGCTCCATGCGAAGCCACTTCCGGTCTGCGGCGAGTTCAAAGCGTGACGCCACTCTCTTATATATCGCTCTGGCTGGGACCGGAGCAGCCACACCACGTGCCCCAAGCATACAACCCTGATTGGCCCATTCAATGCGCCCGCTCTTTGGGCGCTTTCGAAATAGATTAAAATGTGTGCAGCTTCAGTCCACACTACACACCACCCACCAGCAGGGGGTGGTGATGTGCGGACTGAAGTGTCAGGCTAGTGTCAGTGTGACCTGATTGCTGTTTGACCACCTGTCAGTCTGCTAGTGAGGCTGCTTCAGTTCTGTCACCTGTATGCCCAAGGCACCACAGATATTAGCTATACATGGCAGCAATGTAATTCTGGTTGTTTCTTGCAACTTATTTGGTGAGTTATGCACTTTTGTTTGCACATACAGTATAGAACTTGCATGTACTATGACTTTCCTCAGCCCTGGTCTGTTTACTGGATAGTAGTCTGAGTTACTCTAGTCCAGTGTTTCTCAAATGGGGGTACGTGTACCCCTAGGGGTACGCGGAGGTACAGTATGCAGGGGGTACTCAAGATAATGCCCCCCAAAAAATAAAATAGAAGTATAAATCTTGATACTATTATTTATAGTTAAATAATTAACTACAATTGAACTGTTATGTTTAATGATGACACTGTTGTGAGCCTGACCCAAATTACATGGTACCAGGCAACTGGTTTGTGTTTGAATGTAAGTTATTGACATGAAACATGGCCTGAAATGTGTGTTGAAACTCTCACTCCCTTTTTTATTTTTTGTGATGTTATATTCTTAAACATAAGGCGGGTTATCATATACCGCTAGTTATGGTTATAATTGCACTGGGAAAATGTTGTCGGTAAGGGGGTACTTAGATTCAGAAATCAGCGAAAGGGGGTACTCAAGCCAAAAAAGATTGAGAAACACTGCTCTAGTCCATACCTGCTATCAACCTGATGTACACTCATGTATTGATTTTTTTGTTTTTGTTTTGTTTTTGTGATTTGCAGATATGCCTGTATTTTTACAAATGTCATATTATCTCATGTATGTCCTTTCTTGTTGTTGCAGGCTTTTTGCCTGATGATTGTCCTATGGCATGAAACTCTGAGTTGCAAAACCATGTGAAGCTGTTGTGGTCCTTCAATACACTTCTATATATATAAATATATGTATATATATATTCCAACCCACCATAACTATAAATGAATTCCATTACTCAAATGTCAAAAACAAATAAGAATACAATAATGGAATCATACAGATAATAATAATAATAATAATCATAATACGGCCGCTGTTTGTAACACCCTGCTTCCTCTCTCTCTCTCTCAGCTAGCCATAAATTATAACTACCAGGAGACGTCGCTAATATTCGGACGTTATGTCTCTCCTGGAGTTATAAGGCAGAGTCATATGGCTCTCGCTGGTTGAGCCCCAACGTCCACATTCGGCTCAAAACATTTACAAATCAATAAGTTGCTCACCGCATCGTCGAAACAGCTTTATATCTACCGGTGAGCCCACTCGTTGGCATGTGTTAGTCCATATGTTTCTAATAAATTAATGTTTACTCAAACTTCTCCGAGACTCGCGTTTCCTCGTCGGAATACTTCCACCTTCAGAACGCTTCAGAACTACAGAACGTTGGAATACTTCCGCATACAAAAACGTCATGTCCTAGTATGAGCGAATCGCAACGGCGATCAACATCACGTGATATGTTCGGCCATTTTTACCCAGTTCAAAAACAAGGAAAGCGATGAGACTCTGAGAAGTTTGAGTAAACATAAATTTATTAGAAACATATGGACTAACACATGCCAACGAGTGGGCTCACCTGTAGATATAAAGCTGTTTCGACGATGCGGTGAGCAACTTATTGATTTGTAAATGTTTTGAGCCGAATGTGGACGTTGGGGCTCAACCAGCGAGAGCCATATGACTCTGCCTTATAACTCCAGGAGAGACATAACGTCCGAATATTAGCGACGTCCCCTGGTAGTTATAATTTATGGCTATCTCTCAGCTAGGGATCCTTGGCAAGAAAAGGTTGGAGAACCCTGCACTAGTTTACTGGTTCTCAAACGTTTTATTTGCAAGGACCCCCATAACTCTACGCATTGCAGAACTTGTATGATAATTCTGGGCTATCCCTTGTTTGTGTTAGTAACATTATTGTCCAGTGATTTTTTCATGTCTGTGTCAAAAATTGACTTTTGACAAAAATGTCCGCCACAAGCCAACAATGACCCCTGAAGTTATTTAGCTTTCTTAGGTTTAAAAATCCTCTTAACTCATTTACTGCCCCAACCTGAGAAACCTGGGTAAACGCCTTTGATCTCTCTGCCACCCGAGAATTGTATTTGATTTAATAGGGTTTACACGCTTTGGTGCGCGTAAGGCCTGCCCCCACTGGACCATGATTGGAAGAAAGCCCAACTATATCCTGATTGGAGGAAAACCTGTCACAACAGTTTTGGTGGAGGAACTGAAACAGTTTTTTTCTCCTCTCAGGGCATAGGGGGGGGGGGGGGGGGGGGGTGGCCAAATATTGACCAAACACTATAGTAACTATACTACTATCAGAACATAGACCCATGTTGTTATTATTTGAATTAAATGAAATCACTTAAAGTTATAATATGTAACTTTTTTTATAAAACATCTTAAAATTGTCCTAACTATTAAATCGCTAAAGTAAAAATCCTTTTCTTTATATGTTTTCTACATAGCTGTGACAGGGGCTGTATTTCCCGGCAAAATGATGTCATCTCCCACATGATACACTACCGGCCAATCACAGCGTGGATCATACACCACCGGCCAATCACAGCGAGTCTTGCTGTCTCTAAAGGAAGTAGCTTCCCTCAGCAACTGTGTTTACATTGGTGAAGGAATCTTGCCTGCTCGCGGCGGCCGCGGTGGTCTGCGGTCCCCCGTTCCGGTGGTCCGCGGCGACTCCGGCCGAAAAAAGCAATACCGCTACTGACCACTAGTTGAGCAGCTTCCACAGTACAGCTTTAACCTAACTTTAATAAAGTATATTCAATCAATCAATCAATCAATCAATCAATCAACCATTCAACCAATCAATCGATCACCCTGGGAATCTTCACCAATAGGGCCCTCACTGAATAGGTTACCCCTGCAAATGAGCAGTGCTATTTGTGAGTAAAATTCATCAGGGGTCCTGCTAGCCAATCACAGCACGTCCTGCAAAGCTTGACCAATGGGACCCATGGCGAGTCGGTGTACAACAAACTTTGTGATGTTTGTGTCAAGATATAGGCTACACGTTTACTGTAGGCTCAGACATTTTAACATGTTTTTCCCACCAGTTTGGGAACTGGCCAAAGCCAGATGTGGGATAATTCCAACCACTAATCTTTTCACAGAACAGTTTTTAATGCTGGTCGATAGACAGGCAAGATGGGTAGCTGCATACAGTACATTTATTGTATTTTATTGGTAATAGGCCTATATTGTACCTAATACCTACAGTAGCCAAGAACAAGGACTTTGTCCAACACAATATCACTTTCACCACTAGAGGGAGAGATAATGCACACATTTTGACACATCTGAAGTCTGGGGCAGTGAGTGAGATGGTGCAAAGTGTCAGGTTATTTATTTCCTCAACACAACATGAATATGCCTCTTTCATCTGTTGCCACCAAGGTCCAAGCTGATCGGAAAGATTGAGCGATGAATTGCTTACTTTTTATTTTCATGCTCCCCGTATTTTTGGCCTTAACAGGTAAGCACCTTGAGATGAAATCTGTCTGTTTATAGTTGCCGAAATGTATCTTAAATAGCCTATAATTAAATTAAATACTGTAAATTAATAAGGCTGCAGATAACTGAAGTAGGCTATAGGCTAGGCTATGTTGGCTCAAAATGTTTTATAGTCTACCTGCACACTCACTGGAAAACTGAAAGATTTTACAGCTCATCACCCTGCGGTTCACAGAACGTGCAGTCTATAATGTTTGAACAAGTGCTGTGGTAACTAGTAGAAGAAAATACCAAACGTTTAGGCTACCACTACACTCCTGTTATAGCAAATTGCATTGACCTTCACAAAACCAAATATTTAAACTAAATATTTAGGGTTATTCATTTGAGTCCATATGATGTTGTATGTCTAGTTACTGTAAATATAGTCTAAATTTGAGTGTATTTCATATCTTAAGTTACCCTATTCTATTCTGCCTACTTGCCTTTTTGTCTTTAATATAATAAATTAGCTACAAGATTAAAGCTATTGTATGTCAGAAATACACAAATATTAACAATCTATTATCTGATTGATTGTCCTAAAATGTTATGCAATCCTGCTTAAACCTGTAACTATGTCCTCCAGGTTTAAGCCATGGATCAGGAGTTCTACCAGACTCTGTGAATGGAGAACTGGGAGGGAGTGTGGTGTTCACCACCACAATAAGTCAACAAGACCAACCATTTATACAAATAGACTGGACTTATTTGAATGGAACAGAACAGAGAGTAATAACAGCTGGTGGCCCTGATGTACCTGCACATCCCTCATATAGAGACCGGATCACCTTGAATCCAACTACTGCATCACTGGAGCTCAGAAATCTGACTGTTAATGACGATGGAGAATACATACTCCGGGCTAGACTATATTCATACGAAGGGAAGGATGGATCTACAAATCTGAAGAGCTACAGTAAGTAGATTCGGTAACATTTAAAATAAGGTACGATTAATAAACATTCATTTCTTTATATGTTGTCACAGACATCACTGACATGATATTCAGTGGAAAATATACAGTGAGTAAAGCATTCAGCATTTTACAATAAATGCACTGCATCTATATACTTTCATACTGTACATTAGGGTGCATCAAAATACACATTTGTAACTAGCTGATCTGTTCCAGTGATAAAAGTGTTCCCATTCATGTTGTTACAACATATGCAAAATATTTTTGCATTACATGATGATTTAGAGGTGCTACAGCCATCAGCTAATTTAGCTAAAGGGGTTAACCAGCATATATATGCATGTTTTACCTTAATTTTGTTTATTTCATTTACATCTATTTTTATATAATAAAACAACTTTTAGTCGGGTTAGGTCAGGTCAGGGCAGAACCCCAGTCAATATTTCAAATAGCCAATCTACATCAACAAGTTGTGAGCTTGTAGATCAGCTATTCGAACTATTTTAAAATAGGCCACATTTTCAAAATACAAAAAAGGGTAAAGAAGTTTAGGGATAAGGTCTACCGTAAGGCCAGGGCCGGACACAGCCAGTAGTACTAGGGTGGGCAATAATAAAACAAGTAATTCCATCATGGGAAAATAATGGATAAACTAGCCCTTACCCGTTTAAAGATAGCTCAGAAATGATGTGCAGTGAAAAATTATATATAATTAAGATGTTTTTTGTGATAATGGGGATATACGAAGCATTGTTAAAACATTTTCTTGATTCATACAATGAATGCTTGTTAAAAAACCCATTAACTCATACAGGGCCAGATTTCCAAAATATGAATATGAATGTGCGCTTATAACGCCAGGAAATAGCTATTTTGTATCCCCCCAGACCACCTTAACCAGACCACCTTAACGAATGCACGTTCATCATACCATACCACCAGATGACCACTAGAGACCACCATACACCATACACTGACATGGTCCCATGTTAAGCCTGTTTAACTCCACATAACAGGATGAGACGCTGACTTGGTCCTCATTGACTTAACATGGACGGGCCGCCGGTCACCATTTCAGCTCAATACTGTTCAATTCGTGCTTGATCGTCTCAAACCACCATTGGTATGGGCATCGGGACGTATATAGATGCCACACAGAAAGTTTCAGAATCAAAATCCGACCTAGTGAAGCTACGTGAGGGTCGGATGGTTGCATTGAGGCTAACGCTAGCAGAGGCCTGTTGTCAACAGGAAGCCCTGGTTTAAAGGTGACGTCATAATCGTATCCTTTTTTTTCACGGTTTACGTGTGGACATTAGCTGAGGTAAGCTAACCATTTCGCTCCGTCTATAAACACATATTAAAAGCTTAAACAATGCTTTTATATAAAAGTCGCTCCGAGTCGCTCGGCACCAAACGCCATAGTGAACTAGTCGCTCGTAAAGTCGCCCGGCGCTAACTGAGTTAAACAAAAGTTAAAAAAAAAAAAAAATCATGTGCAGTGTGTGGGTTATGGGGTGTGCACTGTGCACACAGTATATGAGGGATGGAAAGTAACTTTAACTGGTGCTTGCATGATAATATGTAGGAGCATCAATGTACAAAATACCCGCTTCGTTTAATGGCCATATAATACTGTGTACCGATCTGCATGATTTTTGGACAACATCCCCCCCCCCCCCCCCCCCCCCCACACACACACACACACACACACACACACACACACACACACAGACATACACAAACACACACACACACACACACACACACACACACGCACGCACGCACGCACGCACGCACACACACACACACACACACACACACACACACACACACACACACACACACACACACACACAGAGCTGGTTAAACATGTTGCCTCATGCTAGATGCAGAATAGATATGCCTCATGCTAGATGCAGAATAGATATAGATACACCATAAAAATTCTAATATACAGCATATGATTTGTGAAAGTGACAACGGGCTTCACGGTTATGTCAGGTGTGTTCATATGCTAATGGTGATGCGATTCCAGCCACTGAGGAGAAACGCTGTGACAAACAGACAGACACTCACTCACTTACTCACTCACTCACTCACTCACTCACTCACTCACTCAAGACAGACATTCGGAAAATTATATGTTTGATGTGTTAAAACAGATACATTGATTTGATGGCTGAAGCAAATAGACATCTTTAATAATAATTAATAATTAGGGTTGTTAGGGTTACTTTTAAAAAGGAATCCCCTACAGTTACAAGTTACTTGCAAAGAAAATGTAGTCAGTAACGTAATCTGATTATCACAATTTAAAAAGTAACTGCTAGTTACTTTCAGTTACTTTTGGATTACTTTTTAGCAAAACTCTATTTAATTAAATAAAACAAGTTTTACCATTGATAACTAGACAAGAATATTGAGCCTATGAAATTAGGAAAAGGACAACAGAATTTTACCTTAAACAAAGTGGCAGTACTTTACGTTGATTCGACTTGATTATTTTATTGTTTGGCGTTATAACTTATTGTAAAATTGATGAGGGCAAGGGGAGAATGTAATCCAGCATGTAACCCCCATCATTCAGATCCGTTACTGTAATCCAGATTACACATTTTTAAAATGTAACCTGAGACTTTACAAGTTACCAGTTTTTTGTAATCTGATTACGTAATCCCGTTACATGTAATCCGTTACTTAACAACCCTATAATAACCATCTTCTCCGCTCCCTCCACTGGCTCCCGGTTGGCAGCCCGCACAGAATATAAAACACTGTAGTCGGGGATCCACATGCCCAAAAGCTCAAGGAATAGGGTAGGACATGTGATTTTCTGCCGCACTTTTTATTTCTGTTTTATCTATTAGTTTGGTCATTAAGGTCCACAGAATGAGAGGCCTGCTCTGCTGGAAACATCGCGAAAAAAAGTTATGGCCATTTGTATATTCACTGTCCCATTGACTCCCACTAGAAATATTAAAAAAAGAAAATAAATCTGCTTTAAGTAGCATGTGAGGGGTCAAACTAGGGGTTCTTCATCATTCTGAATCCATTGCAAGCATTTGTTTTGCATGAAAAACATTCCTTTGGCAAATATTGCCCCCCCAAATACTGTTAAAAGTGATGAGTCATCACTTTTTTTCCACTTTTCACTGTTTTTGGGTGGCTAACATTTTGTCCAAGGAATGTTTTTCATGCGAAACAAATGCTTGCAATGGATTCAGAATGATGAAGAACCCCTAGTTTGACCCCTCACATGCTTAAAGTAGATTTATTTTCCTTTTTTTGGAGCTGTGTGAAACACAGGCTCCCTATACGTGGCTGTGTGGGTCTGTGTGTGTGTCTGTCTGTCTGTCTGTCTGTGTGTGTGTGTGTCTGTGTGTATGTAGCCTGAACTTCCTAAACTTCGGCACGCCACTAGTCCCACAGTTTTGCCACCAAACACTCGCCGCCATATGTCAAATCGACCGGCTTACTCGGGAATCGTGGGCTATTACTTTTCTAAGAGAAAGGTTCTATAGTTTAATTGATATTAATTTATTAGTGAATTAATTTTCCCCATTGACTTAGAATGGGAATCGCAAAAACTCACATTCAATTATTTGTCTCTCGCAAACCACAGGGGCTACAGTTTCAAGACTTGGAGAGGAGGTTCATAATGATTTCAAGGATTAAATAAAAAATTATTGTGTCATTTGGCCTCATGGTGGCGCTATAACACCCCACTTTACGTTTTGGCCTGTAACTCTTGAACCGTAGGTCGGAAAATTAAAAATATTTTTTCCCTGGATTCCTTGGGTTCATGACGCATCTCCCCCATATAGGCCACGCCCCATTTGCGCCATGATAGATTTTCCCGCCATCTTGAATTTTCTCCAAAACACACTTTTTGCTCCTTTTCCTACATATTTTCTTCAAATGTCACAAAAATCGGTACACATGATCCACACACCACAACACAACACACACACACACACACACACACACACACACACACACACACAGCTCCACTTCACACGGGTGTGATTTTTTATATTTCTAGTGGAGTCGATGGGACAGTGAAAATATACAAATGGCCATAACTTTTTTTCGCGATGTTTCCGGCAGAGCAGGCCTCTCGTTCTGTGGACCTTAATGACCAAACTAATAGATAAAACAGAAATAAAAAGTGCGGCAGAACATCACAGGTCCCCTCCCATTTTGAGGGACTGGATCCCCGGCTACTGATGCTGACCTTCAAAGCAGCCAAAGGTATGGCTCCTCCATACCTACAAACCCTGATCAACCCCTACAACCCCACCCGTACACTCAGATCAGCCAACTCAGGGATGCTGACAGAACCCTCGCTAAAAACCCCATGCAGGACAAAGATCCACTCTTCCTAGAAAATTTGCCCCCCTGGCCCCCAAACTGTGGAATAAACTCCCTGTCGCACTACAGACTAACTCCCTAGCATTGCCGTGGACTGAAGACTCACCTCTTCAGACTCCACTTAAAGGACAACTTTGTTTTTTTACAACAAGGGTTCATATTTTAGATTTTAATTAGAGAAAAGAAAAAGTGAGTGTTAAAATGTTTTCATTTGCTTCGTTCTATTGTTTTATCGCGTTTACCGTGCTAAAATGTGGGGCATGCGTACGCATGGGGGCAGGGCCGACTGGGAGAAATGCGGGGCCCTGAGCGAGGTCTGTCCGAAACACCCCCCCCCCCCCCCCCCCCCCCCCCGGCGCATTTTTTTTTTACTTGCACGCGCACGTGTGCGCAAACGATTTTCTGTGGCTGTGCATCTATAAATGCTATGGAATTATGCAGCAACTCTACCTCTAACACGGTTAGACAGAAGCATATGTTTATTCTGCTGCTTTTATTGTACACGGCCACAAAGCAGACTCCTGCAGAATGAATGCAATAGCTGGATGGGACCATGTATTTACTTCACTACTACTAGGCTATCAATCAGACACAAGATCATCATGTTGTCAGATGAGGGGATTTCTCATAACTTAGTAGAACATTACCCTGGCCTTACCTCGCGCAGATATGATGCTCTCTCTCTCAACTCTCTCATAAGTAAGTAACGGAAGGGAAGGGAACGCTGAATCAAGTTGTAAGATCCCGTGTCTCAAAACTAGATACAGTAAATCCCATAGCCCGAAGGGACAGTCAGCCGTTTCACTGGTTGTTGCTGGTTGTCAGGGAGATATCACAGCCATCTTTGACAGGCTCTGTCTCCGTCCTGCAGATTGCGGTGTTTGTGTGAAGATTTTATATGAAAACAAAACTAAATCAATTAACCAAGCCTAGCGCGGGGCCCTTGCAGGTGCGGGGCCCTGTGCGACCGCACCGTTCGCTCTACCCTAGAATCGGCCCTGCATGGGGGCATGCATACAAGTGGCTAAATATGTCTTTTTAGACACAATAAGCCAGCAGTTTCTTTATTGCTATTTACAGTAACACTTCTAGCCCCCATAAGTCACATCCAACCATGAAAGGTTGCATTGCATCTTGGGAATGGGCTTATTCTGTGTAAAATGACATATTTAGCCACTTTTCTTTTTTTTCTTTTTTTTTAGTTTTTTTTTATTTGCACATTTTTAAAACATATGAAATAAAACAAAGAAACAAACACAAAAATAATACATTATAAGGAAATAAACAAGTACAAAATAAAAAAAAACAAAGGGCTTGTCGAGTGGTCTTCTTCCATAAGAATAAGAGATAATAATAATAATAAGTATAGCTATATAGCTATATATTCTGCATTTAGTCGTCTACTATAAAGACTACTATTATCCGTAACACTTAAGTAGGAGATAAATAAATAGGAATGGTACATATAACGTACTGTATAACATACACCCAACATACCGATATCCACATACAACCAACCACATCCCTAACTTACAACCAGCGAGTGGCTAACCACTTAAATTTGTTAATAAAAACTTTGTTAGTTGTCTCTTGAAAGAGCAAGGGCTCGTACAATCTCTTATATGTTGTGGCAAGCAATTCCAAAAATGAGGACCTCTGTATTTTATGGAAAATTGAGCAGTTGTTGTCCTAAAGAAATCAGAATGCAGATCATTGGCTGATCTGGTGTTATAATTGTGAATTTCATTATTAAACTTAAATACATTTTGAAAACTGTGGAAGTAGTTTATGAATTGATTGGAATAAGAAAATGCATATTTGAAAATTGTTTAACTCAAAAATGGGAAGAATTTGAAGCGACTGGAACAAGGGAGTTGAACTGGTGAATCTGTTGGAAAAAGTAATCATTTTCATAAAACGTTTTTGAAGCAGAAAAATGCAATTGAGATTGGTTTTAAAATTGCTTGCCCAAACCATATTACAGTATGAAATATAAGGATATATCATTATCCTTATAATATAAATTAATGAGGATTTTTCTTGCCACCAGGTGACGTATTCTTCTGATGACTCCAATATTCTTTCCAATCTTATTAGCTATAAGTGCTATGTGATCTTTCCATGTAATGTTTTCATCTATAAGTACTCCAAGAAACTTTGTTACAGTGACCCTTTGTAATATATCATTGTCAATCTGAATATTACAAAGGGTGCTCCCAATTGGATAATTAGGAGGCCTGAACATCATAATGAACTTTTCTTTGCATTCAAGGATAATTTATTTGCTTTGAACCAGGTGTCTACTCTTGACAACTCTTGGTTCATTTCCAATATTAACTTGTACTTAACTTGTACGCATGCCCCCAGCCACTGATGCAGGATGCATGTTTGGGTGGGCTCTGCATTTATGATGGCATAAAACATGTTAGTGGTTGTTCATGGTCCAATGGCTATTTTGAAAGATAAATCAAAATGGTAATTAAGTTTAAATTACTTTTCTTGAATGTTTAAATTCAGAAACAATTTAGTTCAAATGGGATGGATTACTGAAGGTGGTTGCTTTACTGTGCAGAGTGGCAAACAATAAAGGGAAAATCCTAAACAAAACTTATATGAACTTCAATATTCCAGTGAATATGTTTCATAAAGAGACGCTACAGTGCACATGATTATATTAATTTCAATATAATCTCCATGCTATACACACACACACACACACACACATCATTTGCATTGATTCATAATAAAGAAGTGTTTTAACTAATTAAATTGATTGAATTATAGGAATATTTCAATCTTACCCCTTTTTGTTTTTGTACAAATAGTACCCTCCCCCGCCAAATGCCACTAGTATGACTAGAAGTACAAAAATCAAAATCACAGCAATGGCCCAAGCTGGGAAACCTCCAGACGGTGGTGTTGTAGATCCTTCCTCTGGAACGTGTGACAAAAAACAAACGAGCAAGGAACAAGGAACAGGAGAAGAAAAGAGAATTGTTACAATTGTTTTGTTATTTATATTTCATATAGATAGTGCAGAAGGGTCTCTCTCTCTCTCTCTCTCTCTCTCTCTCTCACACACACACACACACACACACACACACACACACACACACACACACACACACACACACACACACACACACACACACACAGTGTTTTATGATCATACAATCTGTTTAGCAGTGGATGCCACTTCAAACACTTTAGTAGTTAATTGTTTTATGAAATTGCACTAAGGTGCATGACTGTACTTTAATTTGGAGTTCAAACACTGAATGGCTGGATGATTTGTCACCCCTTTGTTAGCTTGTGGAGCTACAATGACACAAGCCTTCAACTTTCAATCAATTTTGCTCATCACAAGGCTAATCAAATCTATCCCTCCAACTGTCCAACATCTTGGTCACTCTCTTTCAATTTCCAATCTACAGCACCCATTTCAAATGTGACTCTGAGAGCAAATGCAGACGAGTTTGTGGAGTTCAACGACACAGCAGTCCTCACCTGCTCTGTCTCCTCTGGTTCCTCCCTCTCTTACCTCTGGCTCAATGGCAGCTCTGAGGTCACAGCCAGTGAGGGAGTTCATATTGGTGATGGAAACACCACTCTCACCATAGTCAATGTGACCCGCTATGACCAGGGACCGTTCAGCTGTCATGTGTTCAATCCCATCAGTAATGTCACCAGTGAAATAAAGCTCAACATCAGCTGTGAGTTATTAACTTGCATGTTTAATTAACTAGATCATAGCACTGTATGCAGACACCATAAATATGGAACTTGATTAACTTACTGTAACAGGAGACAACTTACGTTATGTCTTACACAGATGTTAGTGCTTTTTGCTGTTGCTTTATTTTCGTCTTTTGGTGCTGTGTTTGTCAGCTTTTATTAAAGCTGCACTATGTCACTTTACTTTTCTACCCCTGACTTGAAACTGAGTGACCCGCACTAGTTTTACTACAAGCTAATAAGCATACCTGCTTGTAGAGGGGAGAAATTGAATTTTGACCTTCAGGTCAAAATGTGTGTCAAACTAGAAACAGGATTGTGTCAAAGGTCATGTCAAAACAGAGACCAGAGAGGATATCCCAATAGAAGAGCAGGGACACCAAATACAACCACCCCAAGTTATATTATATTAAAGTACTGTACCATACGGATTGGACAAGATTTTACTCACACAAAAAAGTTTCATAATACAGCTTTAATCTATAATGAGATTGCATGTTTAAAAGCTGCATAGTAAATACTCATGGTCTTCTACAGCTATACATGTACAGTATTGGTCTCTACAACTACTAATGTTATCTATTGGTGGCTTTTCTTTTGCTGGTGTCTGCTATGCAAAAATCTACAGTTGGCCCAGAAAACACTACAATGAAGGTTTCCCCTTCAAACGACTACTATGAAGAAGGGTCAAACCTCACTCTGTCCTGCAAAGCTGTCTCCGAGCCTACTGTCCTGTTTTACTGGTTTCTGAATGGAAATATGTTACCTGTTACTGGACATAACAATGGTACAATGAACATTCAGATTGATCAGAGTGGTAACTACAGCTGTCAGGCCTTTAATAGCAGGACTCTAAGATATCACATGTCTGAGGTCTCAGTTTTTACTGTTCTGGGTAAGTGGAAAATAATAAGTATTGAAAATTGACACTGTAGGCAATATCTAGATGCTTCCTACTGTTTGATACGTTACCTTTTTTGTTTAATATAGGTCATTGAAGCCTTTTGAGTTGACAGTTTCTATTTCAGTTTTTCAGTGTTTGATCTGGAATTAAACAATCCAATCCAATCCCTCTTTTATAAAGCCGTTTTAAAACAACAGCACTGAACCAAAGCGTTGTACACAATACACAATAAACAGGGTGCAACATAAAGATGACACATTGCCTAGTGGAAACAGCAACTCTCAGTCTCAGTCGAGTCATCTAAAGTCAAGGAGTACAAATGAGTTTTCAAACATGATTTAAACACCATCAGTATTTGATTAAAGAAAAACAATAACAACTACTTTACTTTTAAAGAGGATTTGCAGTGATACCTTAAGTCACGCTTTATATTACAGTACTTGTGGAATTGTTGATAATGACTATTGTAACTTGAACAAAAAACAAGAGTAATCACAATATTATTTCCTACTCATACTACTAGTATTTGTCGCTTACTTATACCTTACATACAATACTTAAAATAAAAAATAACAAATTAATACAGTAACATTTAATTTGTACAGGGCCTGTCCATGAGCTTAGTTAATTAATAGTTTTACAACACACAAAAAAGCCTAAAAGAATATTTGTATTTCACCGACAGAGAAGATATCTGGTTCAATTACCAATTCATCAACAACCCAACCTCGTGAGGGCGAATCAATCAACATGACATGTGATGCTGATGGAACCATCTATAGCAGAGAATGGAAGAAGGATGGCCAACCTCTGACCCCTGGCAGTGATGTTACTCTTCAGGACAATAACAGAGTGTTGTCCTTCAGTGATGTGAAGAGAACAGACAGCGGAGAATACTCTTGCAGAGTCAGTAACCCTATCAGCTTTCAGGAGGCTACATACCACATGAAGGTGATCTGTAAGTGTCGCAAGTGATGTATTTATTTATTCACAAATGTGTTTATTTGTTTGTTTGTTTTAGTTTTTTATTTGTTAATTGCCTATCTATCTATCTGTTGTTGTTGTTTTTTCGCCCCTGTCTGTGTGTCCTTGAGTGTGTCCGCCTGTCTGTATACAGCTAGTCTCCTTCTTTTTCTTTTTTTCACACAACCTCTACTATTTTCTTGACTAATGAAATGATTAGACTGGTTTGTAGATTTGTCTTGATTATTTGTGTTTGGTTATTGAATTTCTGAACTAAGTATAATATAATGGATTGTAATGTACACTACATGTGCGAAACAAAATAAAATGAATGAATGAATGAATGAATGTATTATCCTGAAACTGTGGCCATAACATAGAATAATAAAAGCATGAGCCTCTATAATAATATGTGTGTGTTTCAGATGGACCGGACAATGTTCAAATCGAGGGTGCTACTGTAATAGAGGAGAAAAAGCAGTTCATATTAACCTGTTCTGCTGAGTCAGAACCAATTCCAGGTTACCAATGGATACACAATGGAACAGAGTTGGATGAGCATTCTCATGAACTCAATAAGACAGCTCAATTATCTGACAGTGGGAATTACATCTGCAGAGCCAAGAATAATGTTACTGGAACAACACATGAATCCAGTGTCCACCAGCTGTCTGTTAACGGTAAGGTTCAAGACTGGAGCAGTTTTTCACGTCTAAAAAAGTAATTTGAGAAGTCAGTACTGGCACTCATTCCAGATTATACAGTGTTTCAGGCAAGCATTGGTCAAATTGTATATTAAAACAACAAAAATATTACTTGAATGTGCAGTTGACTGTGCAGTTGACTGTTCCTTACTTATTTGTTTTTTGTCACGTTTCAGAGAACGGATCTACAACACCACCGTCTGGAGGTTTATCAGCTGGTGCCATTGCTGCAATAGTGATTGTTGTGCTACTCGTTATAGGAGGGACATTTGGCGGGGGAGGGTACTATTTGTACAAAAAGAGGTACGGTTTAAATACCTATTACGTAAATCAGTACATTTCAAGTAAAGTTTCACATGTTTATGAATCAATGAAAAGATAATACAGTGACAAAATGTTAACCATGTTGTTTGAAATGTACACAAATTTTGTCACTAATTTATAAAAATGATACTACAGGGTGATAACCTTGTTCTGATTGGTGAGCTATTATGGCGGTTATTAAGCAAACGCCATCACACACCTCATAAAGGAGAACACAGACTGTGTGTGTGTGTGTGTGTGTGTGTGTGTGTGTGTGTGTGTGTGTGTGTGTGTGTGTGTGTGTGTGTGTGTGTGTGTGTGTGTGTGTGTGTGTGTGTGTGTGTGTGTGTGTGTGTGTGTGTGTGTTGTTATGAATGTCATGTGTGAAATGTCAGTGTGTGAATTATATCATATGTTTACTTACCTACTACTACTGTATCTATGGCTTGATTTATGAGTAGCAGGCTAGCAGCAGCATCTACCATCCTAACAATGTTTTATTTGCAATATTCAGAAGCCAGACCTGTGACCCAAGCAGGACCAGTGATGCACAAAATCCAAGAGGTCAGAATTCATACTGTATGATCCAACATATTCTTCTCCTTTGAAACATTTTATGAATATAATATTATTCAGTTCTTAGAAAATCTTTTTAGGTACTTTCACATTCACTTTATGTCAACCTGGGACAAATTCAACCCTTTGTCTTTCTATAGTTGTATTGAGTAGTGTGCAGACAAATGTTGTTTCGACGTAGCTGTAGTTTTCTCCTTGGGAGTCAGGACTGTTCAATGGCAGTGATCTCTCCAGCTCTTTAGTAAACCTAAATTACTTTTTCAGGAGTGAGAACTCATACTGGATACAGGATGAATAAGTGAAATATCTTGTAGTGTTCCCGATTAGATGACATTTATAACCCACTTGATTTTTTAAATTATGTTTACTAAAAAGCTATAGAGAGACGATCGAGTGACTCCTACTGAACAAACACTACTGTAGCAATGATAATGGAATGGTTAAAATAATAGAGCTTTAACTTTGACGTTTTTGCTTTTGCCTTGATTTCAATGCACAGGATGTACACATGACCCGCACACCATCTTCCACTTGCCAAAAAACTATTTTTATTTAGAAATGCAACATTTCGGTCATTGACCTTCCTCAGGCAGCAGAGATGTGTGTACATCCTGTGCATGTTTGAAATTACGTTGACCCCTGCCTACGCACCCATCTCTAAGCTTTAATCAGGTGTGCATAAGACTCTGTTGCCTACTGCTTTTGCTTTAAAATAATATATAGATATAACGTACAGCACCTTTAAGATAAATAATAATAATAATGTTACCAGCAAAGCTCTCCTATAATTGTGTGTGTGCGTATCACTGTATCATGGTTAAGGTGGAATTTTAAAGCTTGAGGTGCAATGGCTAAATGTTTCAAGGAAGTGTGGTCTTCATGAAAATAATTATGTCAAAATTATAAAAGGAAATATAAGTAAATAAACCTGACCAAATAAGACAGTATTTGTATATCCTTTGTTTAGAATCTGAAGATGTACATGTGTATGAGAACCAATGTACACATATATATGAGAACGATACACCTATATACAAGAACGAT